>NC_133770.1:100664201-100670360 GCF_003597395.2 Chelonoidis abingdonii | reverse complement strand
TGCCTATGCAAATATTTGAGACTTCACATTCCCGACATTCTTTCCACACTTCCCATAATTCACCACCAGATGTCAGGGTACAGCTCATCCTGACTCTGCTTACAAATATATTTCTTGGAGGGCTGTGTACTCAGAGACTAGCTGTCATTTGGTCCTTCACAAAAGAAACCGAAGTCAGAGTATTTTTGGACAGGTGTCCGGCTAGCTAATTATCACAGCCACTCCCAGAAGCCTGCACTTGGGACAGCACATTTTTCGTTAAAAAAAGGCAACCCAGCACAGGAGGTAGTATTTCATACTTCAAAGGAACAGTGGCTGAATTAGAAGCACTTTACAGCTTGATTGTATTTTAATTGGAAGTCTTTAGAGAGAACATTTTCATTTTTACTTTAGTCCAGTCCACCAAACAGAATTTAAATGTCAAACTTTTTTCTGCATCCACAAGGGCTAGCACCCTCTTTGTTTTTAACGGAAAGCTCCCATAATCACATGACTCAAAGAGCTGGGTCTTTAAGAAAATCACCAGACTCTCAATAACATTGTGAGAGTTGGCAACACTGAATACTCAACAGGACACCTATAGTTAAGGCTATGTTTTAGTCATGGGTATTTTTAGTAAATGTCCTGGACAGGTCACAGGCAGTAAATAAAAATTCATTGTCCATGACTTGTACTATTTACCTATAACTAAAATTAGGGCTGGGTGCTTTCGGGGTGTGGTTTGAGGGCACCATCGGTGCTGGGGGTGGGTGACCCGGGATCCCCACTGGTGCTGGGTGGGGGTGGGCAGCAACACATGGCCCAGGATCCCCGCTGATGCTGGGGGGCAGGTTGGCGGGGCTGGTAGTCTCCCTACCCAGCTCCGTGTGTCCCTGCAGCTGTTAGGGGGAGGGAAGACTGGGGAGCACCGCACACTGCCACTGCCGAGCTCCAGTTCCACAGCCAGGAACCGCAGCCACTGGGAGCTCCAGTGGCAGTATCTGCAAGGAGGGACAGCGCGCAGAGCCCCCTTGGCCCTCCTCCTAGGTCAGGAGTTGCAAGGTCATGCCGGCTGCTTCCGAGGAGCCTCCCTCCACCAGATAAACACCACCCCGCATCCCAACCCCCTACCCCAGCCTTGAGCTCAGACCCACACAAACTGCTGCTGGCCCAGGGGCTGCCCAAGTTTTGGGGCAGACCTTCAACCAGCCGCACTGGCTACTGCAAAAGTCACGGAAAGTCACAGAATCCGTAACTTCTATGACCAACATGCAGCCTTATCTGTAGTCCACGGACCATATTTTGAAAACCCTTCACCTATTTGCTAATAATTTATTAAAGGGTTTAACAGGACATAAGAGAAAGGAAAGCTATTTGTCTTTTAAATAAAGTACATAAGTAACTAAACTAAAAATGGATCATGCTTATAAGCAATTAAAAAAAATTAGTGTAAGCTCTGTTCTGAACTGGGGGTTTTTCAAAGACCACTTACGTCCTTTCCCCTACTATCCATCTTGCTCTGAATACTACTGCATTTTTACATCACTACATTTGGCTAGCCATTTGTCAGAATGCTCATACTGTGAGAGTGTTTCAGTAATATTTTACTGGCTGAAAGCTTTTTCTGGAAGAAAGTGATCGTAGTATCTTTTTGTTTCACATGCAAAATTTAAAAGCCAGTACATTCTTCATTTTACTGTTTCCAAAATGGAAAGGGAAGGGACTCTCTAGAACCATAAATTAGGCTGCAGCCTAGTGTTACTAAGAAGGCAGGGTTACCAAGAAGGCAGCCCGGAGGCCAAATTCAGTGTAGATTGGCGTGTAACTATGAATAAAAAAAGCTGGTCAAATTGCTGGGTTTTCATTTTGGTGAACTATAGGTTAAAAAAAAAATCTGTTCGTCTGTCTAGAGAGAGAGAAGCATAAGCCAATTTTATGGTCATGTGCCCATATTCCCCCGCGCCCTCCCACCCCGGGTACTTAAGCCCTTTATAGTTTGGTTCCTGGGTTTCTAAGAGACTATTTCTTCACACTCCAACTTGTCAGTTGAAATTAGCTGGTGGCAGAATTACACATCTGCGGGCTGGGCGTACAGAATTTTCAACAGAAGACCCAAGAGGCTAGAATTCATTTTGGGGGTCTGTGTTGAGCCAATGAGACGCGTTGTAAGACCTATTAATTCATGTAGATGTTTTCAAGTTTAAAGTGGTTTAAGGAAGGTTGTGATGTCTTAATTTTGTGGTTGGTGCTATCCATTTCTCTACACTCAAAGAGCAAACAAATACATTCAATCAGAATTACTTTTATTTTAGATTAAGAGAGCAACAGAGGAAAGAAGAACAGTAGTAAAGTCCTCAAGTGAAAATCACCCCTACGTAGAGGGCCCAGAAAGGCCTACAGACCACTTATGCCTTCAAATTAGAGCATACGTGCTGTATAGGCTTTGTTGTGTGCACCGGGGTGAACCTTACATGAGAGAGAACGTTGTGTGACTCCTCTAGCAGACTGCACTGAACTGAAAATATAATGGCTGCCTGTCTCTATAGCCAGCAGAAATTTAAAGATGCATGAAACAGAAAAAGGCAAAATTGTTACGTAGATAAACACAGAAGAGGATTTTCAACATCATTTGTTGACATTAGTTCATATATGATAAATGTAGGTAGGTGATTTTATAGGTTTTTTTTTTCTGTACATGTGCATACAGGCTACAATAGAAACACTGTCAATTTGGAAAACAAACACCCCGATGTAAATAGGCATCCAAATGAAGTCTAGTGGCCCTTGATGCTCTTGGCAAGTTTCCAGAGTTGCCCAAGATGTGGCAAAGGTGTTTTCAGCGTAACAGAAAATATTGTAAAACAATTTTTTAAAAAATTCTGACATTTCTAAATATCAAACAAAGAGTTCAGGACAGCCAGCAAATAGACACTAGGGGTCACAGCATTTTCTGGCATTCATCTGATTTCTTCTCAGAGCCAATTCTTCTTGTTGTCACTACTGTTTCTCTTTGTCTGGAGCCAGTAATTTTGTTTGGCCAGTGGCTTAGGCAGGGGTACTGAAGCAAGCAGTTTACACACCAGTTGCTTTTATAGGTCAATAAAAATAAAATGAACTAGTACAAAAGCTTTTATAATCATCTAGGTTATTTCCTTAGATGCTGAGAGAGGAAAGCAAGCAATTGTGTGTTATATAACACAGACACTGTGCATCTTCCCTGATAAGAAGAAATTCAGGTAGACTGATGTGAGATAAAATGAACAATAGGAAGCTCAGAGGGTGTGAAATCAGTTCTCTTGAGTTTTTGCTGGAGGAGGAAGCACACACAGAATGAAAGTGTGTATAGCGCACACAGAATGAAATAAAATAGAAGTGGATTCATTAGAAGTAGAGTTTGTTAGAAAATATAAATAGGGATGAGGCACCGCTACTCCCCTCAACAGACTGGACTCATTACTGAAGAGTTTTCAGGGTTTACTCAAAGAATGCAGGGGATTTAGGAGTGAAAAATTAGGATCACATGAGATCGGGGAGTTGGGTAGACTCTATCCAAAACCTTCCTAGTTCCTTACTACCCTGTCTACCTTTCCAACTGAGGGAGCAGAGATTCAGTGACGGAATATCATGAACATCAAAAGGACCTTTTCCTGGTTCCTTTTCTAATATTGTATCTAAATGAACCTTCACTATAGAAATGTGGGGTTGGAAGGGCTCTAGAGGTCATCTAGTCCAGCCCTCTGTGCTGAGGCAGGATTAAGTATACCTGGGTCAATCCTGACGGCTGATGGGTTTCCCACCACCTCCCTAAGTAAACTGTTCCAGTGCTTAACTATCCCTGTAGTTAGAAAGGCTTTCCTTATATCCAGCCTAAACTTCCCTAGCTGCCAACTAAGCCCAATACTTCTTGTCCTACTCTTGGTGACATGGAGAATAATTGATCACCATCCTGTTTATAAGAAACCTTTCACATATTTGAAGACTGGTATGCTTCCCCTCAACCTTCTCTTCTCTAGACTAAATATACCCAATTCTTTCAACCTTTCCTTATAGATCACATTTTCTAAACCTCTGCTCATTTTTGTTGCTCTTTTCTGGACTGTTTCCAATTTGTTCACATCTTTCTTAAGTGTGGTGCCCAAAATTGGATGCAATTTTCAAGCTAAGGCTTCACTATTGCCAAGCAGAATGCGACACTTAACTCCCATGTCTTACCTACAACAAAATGATGTTAACACAGCTCAGAATGACATGGCATTACACTTCTGCAACCTTCCCCTGAAATGGAGTGCCAACAAACACTGAACAGCAATCCGGGAGTGCATTAGTCCAGAGAGTCTACAAATATTTTCATTTGAGATTTTAACCTGAGTGTATCACCACTTGTCGCACTGTAATAGACGAGGTGGCTTTTCATCCTGTCTGCTCTGATAAATTCACTATCTGATTTTCCGGGCCACATGTAATCAAACATGAGCTTATTTTCTCATTTAGCTCTCAATTAATTTGATTTTTTTAAACCTACTTTAACTCTTGCTTATCCTTCCATTGATACGAGGCTTCTAGAGTGATACCTAGCACCTATTTAGCAATTTTACTAGCCAAAGCACTGTATGAACATTAATTGAACAATCCTCACGCCACTCCTTGGAGTCAGGTACAATATTATTATCTCCCTTATATTGTTGGGGAAATGGAGGCAAAGAGATGAAGTGCTTGGGGTCTAAGGCCACAGAAGAATTTAACACTGGGATTAAAACTCAGGGCTTGGCTACACTCGAAACTTCAAAGAGCTGCTGTGGGAGCGCTGCTGCGGCAGCGCTTTGAAGTTTGAGTGTGGTCCCAGCACTGCACGTACTCCATCTCCTCATGGGGATTAGCTTGCAGCGCTGGGAGCCCCACTCCCAGCGCTGCGGCACTGTTTACACTGGCGCTTTACAGCGCTGTATCTTGCAGCGCTCAGGGGGGTGTTTTTTTCACACCCCTGAGCAAGAAAGTTGCAGCACTGTAAAGCGCCAGTGTAGCCAAGGCCTCAGAAATTCCTGGGTTCAGGCATCCAGGCCCCTCTCAGTTATCTCACCTCTAAAACTAAGACTCCAATCCTGCTTTCATTTATGCACCACATAACACAGAGGTTTTCTTGGTCATTTATGGTAACTGAGATGCTCAAACAAACAGTCTCTCTCATATCAATGAGCACGGTCATGAATTCATCAGGAGAATGCTGTGTACATCAAAATCCAAAAGAGCTAGGTGACCCAGAGTGTATGTATTGGATTCCTTTTGAGGAAATAGGAAAAGTAGGCATCTTAGTGGCCAAGTTACTCCTGGATCCAGATCTTCACCCTATGGATTTTAAGAAATGGACATATGGTTCTGACAGATCTCGTTGTGGGTTGACATGGCAAACGTATTGTTATTAGACGCATTTCTATTGCATCACATTTGACTCCAGATATATCGTTATGGGATATTTTGTGGTTGACATTTTGGCCCCAGCAGTTAAAACCCTGATTTATAATATTTAATGCGAGGCATCTTTGATTTTAAGGCTAATACAGACCATTATGATAATCTAGTATGACCTTCTGTATAACACAGGCCATAGAATTTCACCCAGTTACGTACTGAGCCCAATAACTTGTGTCTGACTAAAGCATATCTTATGCTCATAAGGATCAATTCTCCTTCCGGTCATTTTCAGCCCCTATATGCAGCCACTAGGTGAACAGGCCTCAAGTGCCAGCAATATGCAGATGACCCACAGGTCTACCTATTCTTCATGACATATGACCACACCTCTACCAACTGTAAGCAGAGTCAGGATGAGCTGTACCCTGACATCTGGTGGTGAATTATTGGAAGTGTGGAAAGAATGTCGGGAATGTGAAGTCTCAAATATTTGCATAGGCACACCCAGCAAAGAGCCAGCAAGGAGCCTGGGAATGGTTGTTTTGACATTTCTGGGATCCCCAATTTCTTCATTATTGGGACAGGATAAATAAAGTGTTGTCACTTGATTATGTGAATGAGGAACTACGAGACTGCTTTATAACAGAAATGTCTCAATATAAATTAAATGACACTTGCTAGACAAGGGACATGGGTTCCAAAACCCAGTGAATTGAGAGAGGTTGGGGACAGGTATCTGTGCCTGGTGGTGCAGTCTCTTTGTGGAGCCAG
>NC_133770.1:100550604-100663369 GCF_003597395.2 Chelonoidis abingdonii | reverse complement strand
GAACCCCTGGATACTGAACCCGGCCCTTGTTGCTGCCAACTCAGAGGGGCAGAAGGGTTACACAAAAAGATGACAGGTTCTTCTCTGGCAGGCAGTTCAAGACCATGGAATAAACTCCCCCAGGAAGTAAGACCAATTACAAACTTCACTACCTTCCACTCCAAGTGCAAGGCACATATCTTTGACCTTCTCTAACATAAACACAGCATACACTTCTCTCCCAGAGGAGATGATAAGAAAACAAACAATGCATGATGGATATTAGCACACTGCTCAATGCACTATTGCAAGGAGCTCAGATACTACACTGATAAGCACAATATCAGAAGCTATATAAAACAGAATATGCTCAAAGACAATAGTTCAGTATGACAAAGTCATACAACAAAACATCCACGTCATGCAATGAGATTTTTGTGACAAATTACTGTCATGACTAAATGTCACAATCTGCTTAAGGTACCAGTACTGTACTCATATTACACCATATGAGAGCAACAAGCATTTGCCAGCTAAACATGAATGAGTCCTTCAGACTAATGATTTACCTACCTCCTCCCTCAAGCATACTCAAGGAAATCCTTGAAAACTGGCTTTTCAGATGTATTGTTCCTCTCTCTGATCACTATCCCCACTAGTTTAAAAAAGCAAGAATTCTACATTCATCTACATTTTGTGCAATCCCCTGGAAATCTGTGGAACTACCTGAGGCGTAAATAAGCACACTTGTCAAGATAGCTTTCATAATCTTCAGCCTCTACTCTCAATGAACACCATATTACTCCATGAGTATCTCTGCTAAGGTCAATGGGATCACACATGGAGTAAGGGGCTGCTAAGAGTAAAGGCTGGTCTACATGGGAAATTCAGAGGAAGTTAGTGCAAAATAGCTAGGATATGAATTTAAAGCAAAAGAGTTACCCCAAACTAACTCCCCATTCTGCACATTCTGCAATAAGAATGCCTTTGTGCAGGTTAGATTAATTCACTTCCAGTAGCAATAGCTATTCCACACTAGCTATTCTGGACTTTTTCCCAGAGCAGACAAGCCACGAGTGAGGCTGTTAGAAACTGGCCCAAAGCAATTACTTTCTTATCATTGTTTATTACAGGTACTTGGGAGTTTGAAAGTAAATCAGTTTTCTTTTAAAAGATTATTTTATGCCTCCATCCTCCCATATGTTCCAGCTCTCCCTATATAGAAGGGACAAACCCTATTTTTCAGCAAAATACTGACCCATTTGCCCAGATGTCCCTCCTAATGCACTGTCAGCCCAAAAGACTTATTTTTTCTCCTCAAAGGTCCCTATTTATAGCTTTCGAATATTGGCAGATACGATCTTGCAAGCACATGCTCGCTGGATTGTTGTGAGATTACCAAGTGTTGCATTCATGAATACTGTAATGAGGAGGGAGAATTTGGCTTGGTTTAAGGGAAGGAAAGAGCACTGAAACAATTGTTCTAAACAGTTTTTTAAAAATTGCAGTTTTCTAACAAATTTAAGGAAAATTAAAAAAAAAAAAAAGACAGGTCTCATTTTCAGTCTCCTGACCTTTCCATAAGTAAATAACTGAAAACCATCAATATGACAGTAGAATGCTAATTTCCTATTTTGCACTGAGTAAATGAAATATTCATTATTCAGTGTAATCACTGCATAATTATTGTTTAAATGAAATTTTACTCTTACCATGTATCTCAGTGGCAGGGATGAAGCATTAATTAAATAATGCTTTATAATAAATTACAAAAGGTGTTCCACACTGGTCTAATCTCTGACCCTGCAGAGATGTATTTTTTACTGAGTTGAGCCTTTACATTGATAAGATATGCAGAGTATATTACAGTGTTAGATATTCAGGGTTTCTCCATCTAGATTTGGTGAAAGAAGAGTAGAAACAAAACCCACATCGTGTCACTGATTCTAAGGCTGGTCTGACCTCCTGCAAAACACAGGACACAAAATTTCACCAGTCATTCCTATAATATAGGGACTTCTTCCCTACTTCATAGGTGAATGTTATCAAGCGTAATAACTTGTGGATCAACTAGGGCATAACTTTCAAAAAGACAGTCAATTTGGATTTAAAGACTTTCCACGATGATGAGCCAATGACTTACTTTTGGGCCGGTTTGGTGGCTCAGTGACAATCCTTCTCATGAAACTTTCACAATAAAACCCAAAGCCAGTTGAAACTCATTTGACTTTAGGACTCATTACAAATCAGAACCTTTGGCCAGGTGTGCTTTGGTTCACAAATCTTTTGACAAATCTGGGACAACATGATTTTTGAGCTGCAATTTAGGCTGAATTCTGCTTTGAACTTCTGGATTCACTTGAATCTAAACCCTCAAGCAAAACTACATGAATCTGGACACGAAAAAGGTCCATGAAAATTCTGCAAATTGAAGCACCAAAGTTCTAGGGTCAGGAGAGACAGAGAGGCAGCATACTCAGCGGTGATTGGAGGGGGTAAAATTACTCTAGATTGCTCAGATGTGATGCTCTCACTCATTAAAGCACAACATAGAAATTGGCTTTGGTCCTGTCAATCTGGGTCATTTCTGGCTGACAAGATGGTTGTGGTGACTTGAGGCTGCGAGAGGGGGGTGAAGAAGGTTAACGTAGAGGGAAACTGGAGAAGTCTCACGGATATAAAAGGGATTGTAACAAACCCTCAAATGGTGACAAAAAATCAAGCTAATTTATACCCAGAGTTTTAAATAGACAAATCTGATTAAACATAAAAGCTCCTTACATGCATTAAGAAAACTATTTCTGAAACACACTACATGAGGGAAAGGTACCCTCCGAACAAGTTAGAACGGTACAGCTTAGTCAGAGCCAGCACTGCACAAGGGTGACATCACTGTTACCCTATCGAGCATTAGGATTAACTACGAGACAAGGTAAAATAATTTTGTTTGGTTCTGGTAATGGTGGAAATCTATGTAATAAATTATATATAGTCCATCAATGGGAAAGTTTCATTTAAAACAATATATTAATAATAAATAACACTATTAGCTAGCTCTTACATTGGACTCTCAAAGCAATTTACAAGGAAGATATGTATCATTCCAGTTTTACAGATGGGGAAACAGAGGCACAAAGACTTGTCCAATTTCACTCCATTGGCCAGTGAACAGAACCCAAGTCTCCTGAGTTCCAGTCCAGTGCCCTATCCACTGCTACTTGCTTCACAAAACACAATAAGTAGCAGATGAAGAACAGGTGGAAAAGAATATTTTAAAAATTAACATTAAAAACCTTATGAAGCAGCTCATTATTGCCTCTGACAGATTTTCTGTCTCCCACAAATTGGGATTCAAATAGAAAAGGCTGTGATAATCCCACACTGGGATCTTATCCTCATCACAAAAATAATCAGCACTACGGGCATTAGTTAGCAACCTTGCTGGCAGTCTTCTCAGCAGAGGGACAGAGCACTGAATGGGCATGGAGACTAGGGATGTAAATAATATGTAAAAACAATAACTGTGTAAAAACAGGAACTGTGTAACCTATCAAAATTCTATCAGTTAAATGGTTAAACATTTGACCGGGGAACTAAGGATGTGGGGAGTGCTACCCCCACGTTTTACGTGGGGCTTTGCTGCCGGCCCCGCAACCAAGGATCCCCACTGCCAGCCCCACGCCAGGGGTCCCGGCTGCCAGCCCCACATTTGAGTCCCAACTGCCTCCCACGCTGGCATCCCAGCATGACCACACTCCTGGCCTGTATATGCACCTATCATCACTGTATCTGAAGTTATGAATATTGGCTATATATCTGTATCCCAAATATGTTTGTTCCTGGGATAACACCCGCCAGGTAAAATCTACATTGAAGCCAGACAACTATGTGTTGATGACCCATTAAAAACACTTACCTCTCACAATGGGCCATTGAAGAAATTCACTTCACCCAGTAAGTCTTCCTGTGGATGCCTTAGCAGGGATACAACCAACAGTTACCCCCTGTGAGTCAGCAAGTCATGTAAGGATATGTGATATGCTCATGTGACCCTGGACTCCATCTTATGCCAGTATCCTTCCACAGACTGGGTTATGAGCTTTGTTTGGGATTGGAAGGAGACTGCATTTTTAACTTATTGTTAACCAATGTGGTGAGACAGAAGTTTATTTTTGTTACTGACTTGGTATATCTAATGATAGAATAACCACCAGTTTGGGGTGAGTCTCCCCTATTTCACAGCAGTTTGTCCTGTATCTGACATTCTCAACTGTGATCTACTGAGGCACAGTAACGGCAGACAAGGGAGTCTTTTGTTTATTCATAACCGCCAGAAGAAATTCAGCATTCTTCCCCCTTGACAGAACTTTGCACCTTGTGATTCCAACAAGTAAAGCCCTGCGCGGATACAAAAATTTGGATCCGCGATAATTAACTTGTATCGAACCTACAATCCACATTCCACTTTTATATGTATCTGCATCCACACCCTATCCCACTGTGCCTCTCAAGGATAGCTTGTGACTTCTACCAGCCCTGAACTGTGGGACTTTGCCTTAGAGGTCTTCCTCAGGACAGCTGATTTTCTTTGAAATATTACTATGTAAAATCACAAAATCATCCACAGTTTCTGGCTTAAGTGAAGAACAATTCTCATTAATTGTGTAACCAGAGACTGAGAAAGCTCTAACAGAGAGGGTGCACTGGAAGCAGGGATGGAATGCATAAACCAAGGAAATAGACTGAGGGGAAAGTTGTGTTTGTGTTGTCTCCACCACCCCAGCAATTGCACATCTTCATTCTTTGCCAGCTTCAGGGTGACATCCTTCACACTTCATCTTCACTTCCATACTCACTATGCGAATCTTCAGACTCTGTATGTGACCATTTTTGTCTTCTTTGGTGATGGTGTCTGTGTAGCTGACAAAAGAGGCATAAGATTCATTGCAGGTATATTTTTCTTCTGCAATGAGACAAGCTTCTTGGTCTCATGATAAACTTCCTGTCTCTCCTCTTACAGTGAAAAAACTTTCATCCCTTCATTTGTAGGTGCAGGAAAACCGTGACTCTGTGCATAGGCTTGATGTCAAACTTTTCAATGAGATATTGCAAGGCTTTGGATTTGAGTTGACTTAGACTATTTACATCAGTGGTAGAAGGATGGAGATGCTTTTTCAGTTGTTTGTACCAAATGGGTACAAAGCGGAAAGTGGTCTGTGAAGACTGCTCTAGTGCATCTGAAGCTTCCTTGAAGGGCTGCAGGAACTCTGTTAAGATGCTCAGGGTGTTATGGACAAAGCTATCAATGAGTTGAGTATCCCCCTTTTGCATCAAAATTTCATATATTCTCTCCCACTGCTCCTCGATTGTCCTAAATATGAGTAATTTGCTGTTCCATCATGTTTCTATATCTCCTTTCAGATATATAGTCTGCTTTGAAATCCAGATCTCCTGAAGTAAGTAATGAGATTTCGGCTTGCGTAGATCAGCTTGGCTACTGCTTCCTCTTTCTGGTTTGGTAGCACGCTCAAGCACGGTATTTATAATGTGCGCTGAGCAGCTTATTCGCACATAGGATTTGAGGGCTGCAACCATGTTCGCTCCTTGGTCCGTAATGAAAACCATCTGGCTGGTAATGCTGTGTATATCAAAATCTTCTGAGAGCCTGAACAACAGCCAAATGAATGTTCTCTGTAGTTTTTGGTTTCCCGCTGTCAAACTTAGTCACATAAAGCACACGCTCCACCATTCCAAACTGTTGGGGCTCTATATAGTGAACAATTACTCCCAAATAAGCAACCTTTCTGTAATCATTCATCCACATATCTAGGGTAACTCCTCCATCCACTGTGCCAAGAATGTTTTTCAGCTCTGTGGAGATTTGTTTTCTTTTTTCTTCTGCCATAAGTGTGGCATGCTGGGCTAATTTTTTGGAATGTGGTATTAGCACACTTGCATCTATTTGACCATATTTGGCACCCATGTTAATCAAATATTGAGAATATGCAAATAATCCCTCGCCACTGTCTACCTCAAAAGTGCTCATGTCTGTTGCTACAAATTTCAATAATCCCTGAGTCATAGTTGTCTTCACATCCTGTGTGATAGTGACCCAATTCTTGGTAAATATCTTCAGCAAACTGGATCTCGATTCCAGTCTACATTTATGTAAGTTTGATGTACCAGTTTTATGACTGTGCTTTCACTAGACTTTTTTGCGTGAGACATCCAGCCACAGTATCAATGTTTTCATTAGCAAGAAATCTGAAAATTGACCATTTGTCTCTCTCATTTCCCTTCAGCACTTAATTTCTTTTGGATTTCTTTCTCCATTGGCTCTTCAAATATAGAGTTTGGAATCTTTTCTAGAGTCAACCAGCAAGAAAGTGCAGAGGGGTGACTCAGTGACAATTTCAATTCGCGCTGACAAACTGACAACGCAAGACAAAACCAAAGTGAACTTTCACCAGTATTAGTTGAATCTGAATAATTATAGCCACATCCAGTCCGCAAAGATGGTAAACAATACAACCGCAGCTGCATCCGCAGCTGCAGATATCTGCGGATTTGCAGGGCTCTACCAATAAGCATACTACATCAAGTCACAATCTAGAGAGTCAAAGGATCCTTGAAGATTTTGGTTAAGAAGTGAGAAAGAGCCCAAAAAGAAAAAGTCTCAGTATGAACCCCCAAAGTTGGAGAAATCTGGAAAAACTTACAAATATATTACTTTAGATTACGTGATATATGGGAGCATGGGACTCGCAGGGAAAGGAATTCATGTTATTAAAACCTGAAAACATGATGGGATCACTACTCTCTAAATATGTGAGAGAAAGCCCAGATAATTACATCCTATTTCTTTTCAATATGTTAGAGATTATGGGTGATTTTACAGTCGCTTTTCAGTATCAGGCCCTCTATTTATTTCTTAATGAATGGGTGTATCTCCCTTCACTGATGGCAGCTTGGGGCACATACTAAGAGGAGAATACCTAGTAGAGATGGTATCTAACCAAAAAGATGAACATAATTGTTCTATAAAACAGATTCAGGTTCTGTTTAAGAAAAGGAACCATCTACTGGACATTGTCCTTGTGACCCAGGAACTCATGGATGCCAACTGGCAGAAATCACAGGGGGTGCATAATATTGTACAAGGATCCCCAGGTGAGAGATCTTCATAATAGTTCACCAAACGGTGGCTTGTGAGGTCTCTACCAAGAGCCGATAGCCCACAGGTCACGACAATCATTGCAAAATGTATATATGGATAATATTTAAGTATCTATACTGAAAATTATGTTCTGAAGCAGTGAACCCATGAATACTGCAAGTGTCCAGTGGAATAGGGGCTGTACACTCCAAGGAAACGTGTGGAGGGCTCAAGGGTTGGAGTGCGCCAATCACGAAACTGTAGAGTGCCAGCAGGGCCTGTGGGCAGGTCCAGAGGCAAGTGCTTGTGTTGCTTGCAGCTAGTGGAGCTGACCCACGGCAGGCACAGACTAGAATTCCTCACACTAAGGGGAGGTGGTAATGAGGTGCCTCAAAACCCCGGGTAGCCCCAGGAAGTGTCACTGTGCTCTCTGCAGTTTTCATTGTGCATGATGCGCACACTCACAAAAGGCACAACGCTAAATTTGGAGGAGCAGAAATTACTGAAATATGTTGCTCCAAGCTACCCCCAATGGTTGGTTGAGCGGATCGCAGAACGCAGCATTTAATATTGTATAACACTGTCAGTTCTGCATTTTTTAAACTGACGTTTTCTGTGAGCTATACATTATTAAACATGTATTTCAGTGAGTCTATGAAGTGACAAGATAGTTAATAATGACAGGTGATTTCCAGATGATACTACTTTGGCTAAGCACCTAAAAGTTCAAGAGGTCATCCCCAACCTTATCTGAACTTCTTGTTTCTTACAAATTGAGCTAGAAGTCTCATAGGAAAAGCTGTTCTTGCAGTATTTCAGTACGTCTGCTTCCAGCACTGGATACAAGCCAGATATGCTGAGGCAACATTTCACTACATTTATTCAGAACTCCAATAAGGTAGGTTTGAGGTGAAAGTTTAAGTCAGTTCTTATTCTATCTGAACTCATTTTCCCATCCCTAATAATCAGAGACTAGATTAGTTCAAACAATAGTCCTACATGTCACTGTGGAACTACAGTAACTCCTCACTTAACGTTGTAGTTATGTTCCTGAAAAATGCGACTTTATGTGAAACAATGTTAAGCAAATCCAATTTCCTCAGAAGAATTAAAGTAAATGGGGAGTTAGGTTCCAGGGAAAAAAATTTTCGCCAGACAAAAGCCATTATATACATATACAGTACAAATTTTAAACAAACAGTTTAATATTGTACACAGCAATGAATGATTGAGAAGCTTGGTTGAGGTGGTGGAGTAAGGGGATGCAATATTTCCCAGGGAACGCCTTGCTGCTAAATGATGAACTAGCACTTGGTCGAGCCCTCAAGGGTTAATACGCTGTTGTTAATGCAGCCTCTCACTCTACAAGGCAGCATGGACTGAGGCAGGAGGGAGGTAACACAATAGATGAATAGCAGTGGCTGCAAACACTTCCCTGCAAAAACTGAACATGATGATGAGCCCATGCTATCCAGCTGGAGCACACCACTCCCTCCTCCTGGCAGGGGGGAGGGATAGCTCAGTGGTCTGAGCGTTGGCCTGCTAAACCCAGGGTTGTAAATTCAATCCTTGAAGAGGCCACTTAAGGATCTGGGGCAAAAATCAGTAGCTGGTCCTGCTAGGGAAGGCAGGAGGCTGGACTTGATGCCCTTTTGGGGTCCCTTCCAATTCTATGCATGGCTGCACAAGTACTGACTTTCCAAAGTGCTTAGGAGCATGTTCATGAGAGAGAGACGTGCATTGCCCCTTTAAGTACACTAACCCCACTTCAAGTATGTTGCCCTTTTAAGCAGTTCAGACAGGAAAAAACAGCTTCCAGCAAGCTCCCTCCATTCTGTCCCCGAGCCCCGTCCCCCTCCTCTGCTTTGTGGAGAGGAGGTACAGAGCGGGGGGCAGAAACAGGGGGACATCCTGACATCAGCAGCCCTCTCCCTCACACTCCCAGCAAGCAGGAAGCCCCTGGGAGCAGCTCCAAGGCAGAGGGCAGGGCAGGAGAAGCACGGCAGTTGGGGGAGGGACTGCTGGGCAGCTGCTGAGCCACATACCTTACAGGGAATTTAGGGGAGCTGATGTGGGGGGCTGCCGACCTCCCCAGTTCTAATCCCCATGAGGAGGAGCTTCTCTTCCAGCAAGCAGTGGACAAAGCAGGCAGCTGCCAAAGGACGTTATAAGGGAGCATGGCGCAACTTTAAACGAGCATGTTCAAACAGATCAGCAACATAACAACGTTAACCAGGACAACGTTAAGTGAGGAGTTACTGTATAGTGATATTCAAGGAGGTAAGTATCTGAAAGGGCTACTAAACTAAAGGATTTGGGTAAGTAGACAGTGTAACAATCACTCTCTCTCTCATCTTTCTCTCACATGCATCCGATGAAGTGGGTATTCACCCACGAAAGCTCATGCTCCAACACGTCTGTTAGTCTATAAGGCGCCACAGGACTCTGCCGCTTTTACAGATCCAGACTAACACGGCTACCCCTCTGATACTTGTCTCTCTCTCTTGATATCAAACTCCTCACTGACAAAATACAATGCATAAACATTTTGCAACTCTATGGTGGTGCCACTTTGACAATTAGACAAAGAAAGGAGTCCTCTGCTGAGAAATTTGGAACCACATTCAAGGTTATTTGGATGGATGCCCCCTGCCTCTGAGAACTCTGACTTGGGATTTTCAATATCCACCTCCAGAATTACATGGAGAGGTCTCTCTTTTCAGGCTCCATCCTGCAGAGTGCTGAACACATTGGCCCCTGACCAGTAAAGTAATGCACCTTGTAGGACTGAGGCTTAGAAGACAGAATTATTCCTAATCATTAGAGCAAAGGACTAGACTGAAGAATCCCAAGAGTCCTATCCCTTGTTCTGCCCCTGATATACTGTGCAAGTCACTTCACTGCTTTGTGATGCAATGTCTCCATCTGCCCACTCAGAACAATAATTCTGCTCACTTATGTGGCAGGCGTGCAATGAGGCTTAACTCATGTTTTAAAAATGCCAAGAGAACCTGGTATGAAAGATACTATTGAAGTACAATTATTATTAATTTAAAAATTCTAACCGTTAGCTGTCACAGAGCTCAACAGCCTAACAGCCTGATCAGCTCTTTGCTTCAGTGCTAGGTTTGAATACACCCTGAAGAAATACACTAGATCTACAAGCTGATTTCACATACTTTAGAAAATCAATTCAGAGGAGAAATGGCAGCCATGAATAAGGAAGGCACCTGAGCCTAAAACATTATTTAAAAAGACTCGGTCCCGAGGAAAAGCATACAAGAGCCTTGTGAGGTCACCTGGAAATTGACTCTGGAATCAGTAAGACACGTTTTGTGGATCTGCAACTCAGGAACAGGTTACTAGGGATGTACCTAGGAGATCAAAGAACTTAGAAAAATCATTCATTGTTATGGAGAACTTTATACACCTAGACCCCATTCCTGTCTCAAGGACTATGTGGATACATCCTTACATACACACAGTTCTCAAGGCAGGATGGGGGTGCCAGTCATCGGGTCAAACACGGTAGGTTCAAACTCTTTTGTCTCGGTTTCATTACTGTTGCTAGAGATATTGCAAATGCTGACAACATAATTATAACTGCCATTCTTACTGCTATGAACTAGGCTTGCAAGCATTGACTAAGCAACCTTATGAAACCCAATATTAATTGCATCTTCTATACCTCATTTCACATTGTATGTAAACATTAGAGCTTGAAGGAAAGCACGGTTACAAAGGGCCCTTGTTCCCACTCCTTTCAAGATGTTAATTTTAAAATTCACTGTGGGAAAATTTCAAAAAGGAAACTTTTTTACAAGTTATTAATTTGTCTCCAAAAGGCACTTCCAGATGGTTGGATTTTTGTAAAAGCATGTAATTTTCTCGTATGTAGGGCTTGCTCAGACACCACTACTCTGTGGTTAACCTTTAGAGAGCTATTCATCTGAACTATATTCCCTTAAGGAGCTTTATACCTTTCAAGGGGCCTCATTTTCTTGAAATAGAGTAAATCACAGATTAGGACTTCGGTTAAACTTCAGAATATCGCTCTACTTATGCTCCTGCTGAGTCCATGGGAGTGCTGCCACTGACTACAGTGGTAGCAAGATCGGCCTTACGTTTGAATACAAGACTCTAATTATTTGACATTTGCATCATAAAAGGTTTCATATGTACATCCAAAGTTGTATAAAAATGTGCAGTTCATTATAATTAATTATAAATTGTACATATTATATTTATCATCACCAAGGACTATATGATATATAGTTAAAGTCTGTATTGTACTACGTATGTGCAAGCAGGGCAGGCCTCCCTGAATTTCCTGACATTTGTGATATGAGGTTAAATTTTCCCATCTTAACATTGCAGTAATATGTGCACTCATATAGCTTTGGGCCCCTTATGTAACCAGAGAGTAACAGATAGTACAAAAAGCAAGTAATTCTTCTCTCTCTTTTGCTTTGATGTTAGACAGACCCACGAGAAGACAAAAGTAATTTAGAGAGAGAATTCCCATCTCAATACACAGGCATAACTCATATTAACAATAATGGGAATCAAACACAAAATCCATGCCTGGTATAAATCTATTGCTTTTAATGGATTTACACCCTGGATGAATTTGGTTCTGTGCCTCTGTTCTCATCTGCATATATGCACATAACTCCCGTTGATGTTAACAAGAATTTTGTGTGTCCACGAAGAGTAGAAGGATCTCACATTCTGGGGCAGCTCTATGTTTTTTGCCGCCCCAAGCATGGAAGTCAGGCAGCCTTCGGTGGCACACCTGCGGGCGGTCCACTGGTGACGCAGATTCAGCAGCGTTTCTGTGGGTGATCTGCCGGTCCCACGCCTTTGGTGTACCCGCTGCTGAATTGCCACTGTAGCCACAGGACCAGCGGACCTCCCACAGGCATGCTGCCCAAGGCTGCCTGACTGCTGCCCTCATGGCGACCAGCACGCCGCTCCCCACGGCTTGCCGCCCCAGGCACGCGCTTGCTGCACTGGTGCCTGGAGCCACCCCTGCTCACATTTACACAGGTGCTGCTGCCCATTTCCCTTGCTCATCTTAAACCTCGACTGAGCAAATGCTTCCAAGAAGCGTGAATTTCGTTTAGATGTATAGTTACAAGATTTGTGTAATCTGACATACTGGAAAGCAGTCATGTAAGAAGATGTTGGGCTTAAGACACTCAACTGGGACTCTAGAGATCTAGGTTTAGTTCCTTCCTCTGCCACAGATTTCCTGCCTTACCTTGGACAAGTCACTTCTCTCTGTGTCTCAGTTCCCCATATGTGAAAAAGGAATAGCAACTCTTCCCTACCTCACAAGGGGCACTATGAAGAGAAAAACACTAATATGTATGAGAGACTTATATACTATGGTGATGGAGACCATATAAGTAGATTGAAAAAATGCAATTGTATTATTTGTTACCAGTGGTAGCCACAATGCGGGAGGCTGAAGGTTCATGGTGCACTTTGTAGTTATTCACAGAAAGCTGGTCACATGATGCCAGCTCCTCTTTCTTATTTCCAGCTATTAAACTGCATTAACCAACAGCTAAATGTAGATTAAAATTCTTTTCTAATATTACTTTCCCATAGTAGCAATTACTATCACAAACAGGAAGGGTAATCACAAAAGGAAGCAGTGTTGGCCTACAAGACAGTCTCTCCCTAGTAACATGTAATCCACATTATGAAAAAGTTTGAGAACCCCTGTAAGTTGGCACTTTGAAACATAAAAGGCGGCACAGTCTCTGTCCTAATACATAAGAGATGGAAAAAAGAAAGAGGACAGGGGAAATAGAACACCAAAGTAAAGAAGTCACATGGAGAGGGACAAGATCATACAATGATAGGATGATGTAGGTTTTATTAAATATATTTTTTCTGTTGCATATACAGTCTATTTCCATTTACCTAGCAACCTCCCTGGTATCAGCCATCTAGTTTATTACAGGTGTCAGGGTAGAAGTGGGCTTTCAGGAGAGATTTGAATACAAAATGAGTATGGTCTTGGGGATCAGCTGAGAGAGAACATTTTATGAAGCGGAAATTGGGGGGAAGCACAGAGGGGTCTGTGGGAAAAAGAGGATGTGTCAAGGTCTGCATCACTAGTGACTTTGGTGTGTGGCAGGGAAGGGTGCATGGAAAGACACAAAAGTGAATCAGTGGAGAGAGGCAGAAGAAAAGATCCCTGGAAAATGTTTCAAGAGAGAAATCTGAAGTAGGAGAAAGGGGCCCTGACAGCCAGGAACAGGAGATTATTCCAAGCCACGTTCACTTATGTGAAGTCACAACTGCAGAGAGAGAAGAAAGCAGCTGTAAGAGAAGATGACTGGAAGGAGCATCAGGAGCAAGCGAGGGAGTAGAAGGAAATGAGATCAGAGCTGTAGGCAGAGGTAGAATTCTGTTGTAGCTTGAAGGTGAAGATAAACAACTTAAATTTGAGACAGTAAGATGAGAAGCCAATAAAGGGATTAAAGGCAGCCAAGGGACATGGCTGAAGTGATGAAGAAAATAACACCTTTAGCTGCAGTGTTTTAGTTTAAAAAGAAAAAGAAACATGAGAAGAATGAAGGTCAGAAAAGAGCAGATTCCAATAGTCGAGGCAAGAATTGTAACAAGGATCGCAGCACTTAGAACTCAGGTTCTAAGATGAGAGTCAGGAACTAAGGAAACTCAGTGCCATCACCTGTCTACAATCCCTGATTTCTTTGCTCAAAAATTCTGCTAGCTCTCCCCACCCCATGACCCCAACTTCTGTTCCTATGTGTCTTCTCCCCCCAGCTACTTCTCAGGGCTGGTCTACGCTGGGAACTTACATTGGCATAATATCTATCGGGGGTGTGAAAAATCCACACCCGAGAGATGTAGCTATGCCGACCTAATCCCCAGTGTAGACAGCGCTAGCTTAACAGAAGAAGAATAGCTACTGCCTCTCAAGGAGGTGGATTAGCTACACCAACAGGAGAACCCCTCCTGTAGGCATAGGTAGGGTCTACACTGAAGCACTGCAGCTGTGCCACTATAGTGTTTCAAATGCAGACAAGCCCTAGGACTGAGAGGATAAACCTGGCAGTGGAGAGAGGCAGGTAGGAGGTGAGACTGGGTACAACATTATCTGAAGCCCTCCTCAAATCTGTGACAACAACCTGCCAAGCCTATGAAGATCTGGACCCAGCCCTTGGTTTGAGGTACAGGCCAGTCAACAACAGACTCCACCCTTTGGAGCTCAGGACAAATGTGTTCTCCCCTAATGTCCTTTTACAGTTATTCCTGTTGAACTACTCTTGTATAGCCTGGAGCTTTAAGAGACTTTGTTGCACTGAATCCATCCTGCATTTGAAATTCTCTCTAAACCTGGTTACATATTCAGTTATGGGCTCTCTCCTTCATTCCAGGTCCACCTCGCAGGAATCCCTAATAAGATACAGGGGCCCTCTGATCTTTCTCCCATGCAGGAGATCAAACGAGGTAAATCCTGTGGACTCTCGGGGTACTCACTTGCAAGCAAATAATAGATATAGCAGTGATACATTCCAATCTCCCACTCTCCTGCCCACATACATTCTTAGCATGAACTTGACCATTTGCCTCTGAGTAGTAAGGGGCAGATTTTAACTATTTTACCCCCACTTCTTCCACAACTCTCTCAATATCAGGGACGTGATAGCTGACCCTCTATCCAACAGGATTTCTTCTGGAAAACACCCACTGATTAATGTAGTGAACTGTGCATCTGCCACTGTTCCAATTTCCACGGTTGACTTGGCGACTGCCTCTGGATATCTAGTGACAAATCAACTACCACTAATATGTATCTTTTCCCATTTCTGGACAGCCTGGAAAATGGCAGTATGAAATCCATAACGACCCTGTGGAATGCTTCTTTATTTACACATAAAGGCTGCAACAGAGCCTTGCTGATACTGGTAGGTTTCTCCTGCTTCTGACATAAGCCACGTGCCTTACGATAGGTCTTTACCAAATCCTGAATATGGGGCCAACAAATGTTTTTCTTAAGTCTCTCAAAACTTCTTTCCCTCTCCCAGTGACCAGCAAATGGACGATCATGTGCCAAACTTAATAGCTCTGCACTTTTTGGGCACCACAAGCTGCCTGTAGAGCTCTCCAGTGAGCCTGGTCTCATTCTCCTGCACAAAGAACTCACCACTGCTTTCCTCATTGGGCACATGCCTGTGCTAGGGCCCTGTAATGATGACTCCCACAAAGGGATTGGTTCTGCGGAGGGGCATGCTTGGAATCACACTGCCTTCTCCTTTTCCCAGGGATAAACGGGGGGCTCTCTTCACACCAGGCTTCTGCTTCTCTCTCTGGGTTTTGTGCTCACTGAACGGTCTGGCCTGGATATAGGAGTCAGCAATATCTGCTGCTTCCTGTATAGTGGCAAGGAATTTATCCCTGACTGCCACTGACTTCTTCAGTACTAAGAAAACATTCCTGTGCGAAGAGATAAAACAACTGGTCAGAATCCTCTACCCCTTTGTCTACCTTTTCATTAAATCACACATTCTCTACACAGTCTCAATGACTTTCACATTTCAGTGTCTCCCCCACATCCATCTCATTAAACTCCTGCAGCATTTTACCAGACAAGGTAGAGATTGGCTTGGGTACTCTCTTTTCCTCTGGAACTTTTCGCAGCTCACATACTCTTTCAAAAGTGATGAGATACTTCTCAATACAATCTGTCTCTCTGTATGCTGGCTGGCTGACTCTTGGGGAATATTACCCATGGGCTAAGGGTTCAGCTTTTGTAAGGCCAGTATGGTCAGGGCATAGTGCCTCTTTTTTCTTTAGCTTCAATTTCTGCTATCCTCTCATAGTGCTCACACTCTCTGTTTCTGCTAATTCCAGCTTGTGAAGGTCTGTCCTGGCCTCATCCAGGTCCACGGGTGTCACACTGGTGGTGGTATTAGGCAGATTTCCGGAGTCTTTAAGCACACTCAGGGAGTTTGGCTGTCCTTTGTGATGCCTGTCAGATTCCATGAGGAGGGTTTTCAACCCTTGCATATATCTTCTGTGGCAAATAAGCAGCACTCTGCACACAACTCTTCCAGCTGCTTCTTGATGGGCTTAATATACAGTTATCTGCTCATCCTGCCTTTTCTGCTGCTCTGTTTCCTTTCCTAAAATAAAACAAACTGTAACATTTCTTTCCCTATTTCTAACTTTCCCTCTCTTTGATCTCTCACTCACCGATGTACAAGTGCGTGGTGTGTGGTTAGCTAGCAAACAAGGTAACAGATCCTGCCATCTACACCACTGTGACTGTGCTTGAGGCAGCCAGGACTGTGAGTCACCTTGTATTCCCTACTTCCAGTAAGAGAGTCTTTCCTGTGATGTCTGTTTGCCAGCTCTCTCACACCACCAGCCACTCAAGCACTCCCCTACAGCTATGCCAACCCTGACTTTGCCTTGCAGGTTAACAATAGGTGCACCCCAATCCTTGAGTGCCCCCCCTGTGATATCCAGCCCCTGACCACTTACAGAAATCCCAGATCCTCTGCCCTCAAAGGAACAGAACACCCCAGTTTACGAGTCTGACCTTAAATCACAACTCCTGTATAATGCACAGCACTTGTGAATACTTATAAAAAACCAAAAGCAGTTTTATTTCACAGGGAGAATAGAAATTCTACTCTAAACAAGACAGTGGTGGAAACAAATGGTTACAATAAAAAACAAAATAAAAAAACATGAACCTGGGACTGCACTTACCAATAGTTACCTTTCCTATCTAATAAAATAGGCTCCCCCACTACCACACACACAAAGTTAAGTCTGTTGCAGGGATGGCTGGCTTCATAGGAATCAGGATCCAACTTTTCATGAGAACGTCCCTGCTCCCCAAGGATTCTCCTCAGTGAAAGGATTCAGGGGCTCTTCCCCCCTCCTCTGTTATACTGATATAGTCTTTCGTCTCTATTCACAGACAGGGCAAACCAGTCTGTTGTAATGTTTCTTTTTCACTCCAAATGCTTTTTATTGTTTGCAGTTGTCTCTGATGGTTTGCCGCTAATAGTCTGAGGATGAAGACAATTAAGCCTTGCATTACTTCACCAGCTCACCAGGGAAAGGGTGACAACTCCCTCTTGCATGTGTGGGCCATCATGAGATACATTATCCCCAGTGACTAACTTTTATATCAAGCTCCTAAAGCATACTTTCAATATAGTCAATTATTCCTTAAATATTACCCATACATACATCTTGCAATGATTATGAGCCTTAGTAAGTTATGAGCTGTAGATACCTTACATGTTACCCCTCCTGGATAAATACCCTGTAAGACATGGGTTTGGTGTCAGGGTTAGCTCTAGGTTTTTTGCCGCCCCAAGCTAAAAACAAAAACAAAAAACCTCAGAGAGTGCCCAGAATGCTGCCCCTGAAATTGTGCTGCCCCAAGCACGTGCTTGGTTTGCTGGTGCCTAGAGCTGGTCCTGTTTGGGGTAGTGACTTAGTCAAGTCTGAGATGAGAGTTGTTTGCAAGAACAGGGGGCCCTCTTTGCCAAAGAGTCCCTGTGTCACGACATGTAAAACAGAACTGATACCTAGGCAAATCTGCAAGAGAAAGAGGAAAGCTCCCCAACACTCTGTGAGGCAAAGCAGGTTTTCTTGTCCTTCCAGGGATTTCAACTACACATCCTCTTAAACTTTCATGTGGCTGGAAGCCTCGGAAATGACAAGATTCCAAGAGTTAATTGAAAAAACCAGTAGAAACTAATGAGCAATATGATTTTAAACTTGATTGTATAAGATTTGAGCCAGATAGGATCCTACCAGACAAAGATACAATAGCTGAACAACACATTTGGCCTGTTAGAATGCTACCCACACTACAATGCACCGGAGTAAATATGCCCTAATAATCTGACACTATGAATTTTGTCCTATGCTTTGGCATTCCACCCAAAGTTTACAGAAATTAAGCATTGTGTATATAAAAGAAATAAATGCACATTCACAAATTATTCTTAGCATTTACCAGGGACTTGCTTACAGAATCGCTTTGTTACATAATCTCTTTTACATAATCACTACAATGCAATTCTACTTATACAACGTTAATCACAACCAGGGAGCACACAACTGTTTAAAATAACTCTCTCTCACTCAAGCGAATTGTTTTAACTGTTCTGCAGATCTGGCAGGAGACATTAGGTGCAGAAAAGAAGAACTGATTCACGAATGCCTCGGCGTTCTAGCAGTGGTGCTATAAATAAATTAATGTAGTTGGTTTGATTTTGGGGCAAACACCAGTGCACTGAAAAACAGACGTGAATCTGTACAATACACACAGTGCACAGTTCACTTTGCAACAGGTCAAATCCTGAGAAGTGCTGAGGCCCTGCTGAGCACTCACAATTCTTAGCAGTCAATAGGTTTTGCAGCTGCTCAGCACCTCTCAGCTGGTTTGTTCCAAGATCAGCAGAGTCAATGGGAGTCTCTCCACTGATCTTAATAGAATTTGGATGAGACCCAGGATTAGGGCACCAATAAAATCAGGAGGTCAAGATTACTGAGGAATTAAACTTAATCCAAATGCCCTTGATACTGCAGGACCCTTGTGGAATCTATGTTTAGGAATCACCATATAAAACTGTAAAGGTAATAGGCTGAGGGCTCCTGTAGCCTTTGTTAAAAGTTAAAAGCTCGTAATGAGGGGGAAATATATGCATCATATTTGATCAGTAAATTTTATCTGTCAGAAGGTTTGATGCATTTTACAATAGGCCTCATATAGTACATATTATAATATGTCCCTTATTGAGATTTCAAAATTTCCACAGTCTTCTGGTAAAAGTGTATGCATCTGTAAACAATCTGCATAATAATAACTGCCTACTCACTGAATATTGCTAGGCTTAATGAACTAACATTTGTCCAACACACTGAGATCCTGGCATGAAAGATGCTGTCTGCTGTGGGTCAGAATCACTGTAGTCAATAAGAGCTTTGGGTGCTGAAGGTCTGTGGGATCATGGTATATAATAATGCTTAGTACTTTTCATGTACAGATCTCAAAGCACTGTACAAAGAAAAATATCACTTAATCCATGTTAACAGATGGGGAAACTGAAGCAAATGACTTGCCCAAGTCACACAGTAGGTCAGTGGCAGAGCCAAGGCTAGAATCCCGTGCCCTATTCACTGACTCATGCTGCTTGCCTGCGAGTATGAATCATAATGCAACTATTGAAAGCCAGGGACTAACAGTAACAGGTACCCTCTGCACCATTATCACCCAACCTGTTGCAATTTGTGATCCCTAGCAGATATCCTTTTGGGGATCGATAGTTAATTGAACATTCGGTATAGCTAGCGGTTGTGTTAGACTTTTAAAAAATAGATTTTTAAACCTCAGATTTACTAATGAAAACATAAGAGAGACACTTGGCTGAAAATATCAGAGTAGCATGCTAATGGTCAGAACCTACTCTCAGTAACTTCCATGTAACCCGATCAAAGTCAATGGGGTTACACAGGTGCATCTGCAGGCAGAATTTGAAACCCAATACTCCATCTCCTTCAATGTTTCGGTCCTCAGGTCCTTGCTGTCCTGAGTGCAGTACAGCCCCTAGCTGGAAACTCAAGCTCACAGAAGGCCAACAGTGAGTTTCTGGATCTCATTTCACTGGGATGGGGTTGATTATCTTTAGTGATGGGAAAGTCAGATTCCCCTGGGGGCATGAAAGAAAACTCTTGCTTGAGTCATCCTGCACTGATCTTGCATCAACAGCTAATGCTTTCTTAAAGCCACCAGGCACAATGAAACTGCAAAGAAACAAGAGTCTGAACTGACTTTCTACATTTGCAAAAAGGCTTCAAGGAGGATGGGAGGGAGGGAGAGAGAAAGGAAATTTATCAAGAGAAAGACTTTCAATTATATTACTTTCTGTCTGTTGAATGAGTTTGGCAGTTTCAGTCTAACCACCCATAGACAATGTGGAGCTCACAAAACCCCCAAACACAGCTGACCCCTATTGGCAATTCTCGCAGAGAGACAGCCTAAAAATTAAAAAAGCCATGTATACTAAAATACTTGCCCTTCCTAGAGGTGGTTCTTGTAGGTCAGAGTGGAAGCACGTTGGCAGGGCAACATGGAGAGGCCTGTGGTGCGGATAACCATGCCCTTATTTTGCTGGGGATAGTCTTTAAGCTGCAGAGCCGAACCTTTCATTATGGTCTCCATACCCATCCCTGTTTCTTCATTTTTTGTCTCTCAAACACTTAAATACTGAGCTCTGCAGCAGGCCTGTCCCTGCAGGGGCGGCTCCAGGCACCAGCATGCCAAGCGTGTGCCTGGGGCGGCAAGCCACGGGGGGTGCCCTGTCGGTCGCCGCGAGGGTGGCAGATTGCCTTCGGCGGCATGCCTGCAGAGGGTCCGCTGGTCCCGAGGCTTCGGCAGACCTCCCGCAGGCGTGCCGCTGAATCCGCGGGACCGGGGACCTCCCACAGGCATGCCGCCAAAGGCAGCCTGCCTGCCGTGCTTGGGACAGCAAAATATCTAGAGCCGCCCCTGTGTCCCTGTTCTGGAGGGTTCTGTTCATTATCCCAAGATTTTAATGGGCTGGGAAGGACTACCTCCACGTTGGCACAAAATATATTACTTTAAGGCAGGTAAAATCATTCTGTTTCAGTGGGAGTTTGGGGTGGGTAAGAAATGTAGGATCAGAGCCAGTGCTTCTACCTTTGTTTCTTTCCACGCGAAACTTGAGGGAGAGGGAGCCATTTTCAAAGTGGTGGGCAGCAATTTAGCTGCAATATGTCCATTAACACCAGAAGCAGGAGGGCAGGCAAATAATCGCACAGCACTTTGAAAACTCACTCCCATGGATTCAGAGATGTTTTTCCTTTCTGGAAATAATAATTTTTTTTGAAATGTTATCAACTGGGATTGTTCTGGAGAATACAATCTGTCAAATTAAGCAAGCATATTTTCTACAGAAACTCATAACATCCATTATTTTTCTAAACGGAGAAACGAGATGCTTAGAGAGAGCGACAGTATAGCGGAGGATGGTGGTCAGAATGTGTATTAGTAAATGTGTGTTTTTGTTGCTGCTGTTCAGCATTGATGAACAATGTCTGCTTTCACTGTCCTGAAGCCTTGGAATGCAGTGCCTGATTGTTTCCTCCCTGGATTCAGTCCCCTTGGCTGTAAAACAGCAGTGCGACTCAGTGGATGGGGCCCTGGGTTCTATTCCTGACTCTGTCACTGACAGTGCGTGAAGGTAGGCAAACCATTCAGCCAGTCCGTGCCTCAGTTTCCTCTTCTGTAACATGGAAAGGATAACTCTTACCCAGCCTTTGAGACCTGTAGACGGGAAAACTGTTCTCATTATTAACCAAAGCAATCGGCAAAATTGTAAGAATGATCAAAAGAAACCTTGCAGATCTCAAACACCAAACAGTCTGGACCACCTTCAGCCAGGCATAAGGTTATTCTATTAGCAGAAGTAGTATGTGTGTCAGTATTGTGGTAGCACTTATGCCTCACGCTGCCCTGAAGCCTCACAGGCTGCTAATCCTGACCTTTCCACAATGCTACACCATTGGTGCTGGGCATCTGGTTTCTTATGCAGCCTTACAAGGTTGCTTAAGAAAAAGAATCAGTGCAAGTTTCCCTTATTCAAACTTCATGTTCTGACTGAGACTCAAAAACAAGCCCATGGGACTATTGAAGAACTATGCCATAGGAATGCTGGGACCAGAATCAGACCCTAGTTGTAGTCGAGAATTGTGATTCTAAATCCTTTCCATCTTGCAATCACTATCAGAGCCCTTTCCTATCTAGCTGGTGTCTTGTCAGGACCCCTCTCTCATTATGCAGGAAGTGAGGCCCAGAGAGGTCACCAGAACCCCTGCTCTAAGTACTGAGGGACAAGGGGTAAGCGATGTGAGAAGAATAAACACCACTCTGGAAAAGTTAACTTATTTAAAGGTGACTTGCAGTGGAAAGCAAGAATTGGATTTGTGCTCCTTTTCACTCATTTATAGTATATGAAGAAGGCTTCAGTGATGCTCATCTGCCCTCTCCCCACCTACTGCAAAAAAGTAGGATTTTTTTCTATTACAATCATAGATCTTGTCTGTTTTATAACTAGGTAAGATGACTTGGAAAGTAGGGGAAATTATTAAACCTAAAGAGATTGAAAGCTGGGCCATTAAGAGGAAGAGATTATTAATCAGACAGTTTAAAATTTTGTATTTTGTTAACAGCTATTTAACGTTAATGCTTAATACACAATTGGTAGTAAGGACATCTTTCTTAAAGATTCAGTATCTCTGCCCCTTCAGTTATGGTGTGAAAAAGCTGTCTGTGTGTACTGAGTCATCCAAAACCAGATCCAAAAAAACTAGAGAAGCCCAAACTTGACATTCCTGATAGTCCCAAGATAACACAGGCAGGAAAAAAATATTAAACTCCTCACTATTCAGACCTCCATTATCTCCCCTTGCCACTTTTTGGCAGGACACCTTTCAAAGTTCAGGGCCTGGAAAACCCTGGCCTTGGAGTATTATTTTTTAAAACCAATAAAAAATTTGTCCCCCAAAAAGACAATTTTGAAACTTAGAGGTACATTAATTATAAAAAAAATCCTGAGGTTTTGAAAACGTTGCTAAAGATCTTTGAAGTCACCGTAATAAACTACAACTTCACAAAAAGGCTCCTGCGTGCTGGAAGAATGGAGAAGACAGGCTGTATTGCCACAGACACAAAACACAATATTAAACTGATAAGTGCATGCAAACTATGGGAATCTCCATCAGCTAAGTGGGAAGTAAGAAGAGCAAAAGGGGGTCAGAGAGAGAAAGTGCGACTTCTCTTTATAGAAAGCATGATGACAAGTACTAAGTATTTGTGAGAGCTCTCTATAAAAAACCAACTCAGTGATATAACAAAACAAAAAACCCCACACAGTAAAGAAAACTCACAGCAGGCATATCCACTGGGGACTAATTCCCCAACCTCTCCGTACAGCAGGCAAATGGTTCTCAAGAACCTCTCTCTTGTTTCTAAGGTACCACTAGTGCAATTAACATGGAAATGTTCTCACTGACAATAATAAAGGGGCTCAGTGTGCAGCCTGAAGCCACCTGCCTGTAAGTCACCGCAGATCTTGCTGCTGTCCAGAGACAAGGGAGACTTGGCTCCTGCCAGCCCTGGTTGTATCACAAAACAATAAGTCATACTAAGCGGCTCTCTTCCTTCACTCTGTGTGGCCACAGCTACTTTCCAACCAACAGCAAGAGAGAAAGGAGACACAGAAAATAATTTTCATGCTTCTGAGCCCCTGTGCATCTTGAAACAAACAGATGAGAAAGGTTCAGTGGACACATCTGCAGTAACATTCTCCATCACATGGTAAAGGTGTTATGTTATGTAGGACAAATGGACAGAAAAATGCTCTTGGCAGTCCTTTTTAGTGGGTTGTGCATGTGAAGCATCCCTTCCCCCCGCCCCACATGCTGCCAACCACAGGTAAAGCTTCTTATCCACGTGATTTTAATAGACCATGGTTAATATCAGTGGTCTTTTATTGACCATCACTTGTCATGGAGATCACACACACCATTTAATGAGTACAAACAATGAGAACTTTGTGGTTTTAAAAAACCCAAACCTTAAGAACTCTGCCTGTATCTAAATGGACCAAAGGGCTTTTAGACTAGTTTGTTTGCCTTTGCTTACATTTTTGTTCACATAAAGGGAGGTAAAGAAGTTTTATGAACAGCCTGAACTATTAAGTTTACCTTATATCCTGGAATCCCATTTAAGTCTATGCAAAAAATGAGACAGCAATTACACAAATGGAAAGAAGCTTGCAATTTGTGCTTTTTTTATTTTGGATTTTACTTACAGTTAAAACAATTTGATCAGGAAATTATGTCTGTTCCCTTGTTCTCAAAAAAAGAATACTTTGTTCTTCTTTTAGTCTACCTTTCATCGGACGATCTCTACGTATTCATCAAAGATTGATTAATTTAACCTCACCATACATCTATCAAGTAGACATAGCGTGTATCATTCATCATACATATTTTACAGAGGCCGAACCTAACGTACACAGAGGCCAGCGCTTACATTTTCAGAAGCACTCACGCATTGTGACGGCCTCCATTTTTGGATGGCCAATTTAAGACACTTACAACTTGCTTTCCACTCACACTTTCAGCTGTCCACAGTGTGACCCGCAAGTGCTCAGCTGGTCTGAAAAATAAGGCACTAGGCGATCTCGTGTTGATCATCCAACTGAAGCATCTAAATTTAGAGGACACTTTTGAAAATTTAGACGACACAGCAGACTACCTGCAGAATTGGGAATAGTATACGTAGATCCTGTGAGCCACCTACAGAACCTCCCCTCTGCATAGTGTTGTGACTAACATAATACCCTTTAGCAAAAGTAGATCCTAAAATGTTCAATTCAATCTTCCTCATCAATGATTTCAAGCTTCAGAAAGACAATGGCTGGGCCTGCTGCAGAGGTTGACATGAACACCCGTCCTGAGAAATAATCCACAAGTATATGTTGTACCCTTACTTTGGCTGGCAGAAGGTCTAATTTAACCAAGGGGGTTTTCAACAGTGTCCTAAAGGCAGTGACTTGTTATTAAAATAATGTTTTGAATATATAGAGCACCTGCCCCAAAGCCATTGGGTGTCTAAAAAATAAAGGCAGGGTAACACAATACATTCCAGAACTGGCAAACAAATATTCCCATTAGACCCACTTTCCATCCCTCTATAAAGCTGACCCACAAGACTAAAACAAACAAAACAAAGGACTGTTACAAGGGTCACAGCTGCAGCAATAGATAATATGATTGGCTATATAAATGCCCCCACAGCTCATGGACTTCCAGAGTGCTTTTTGGAAAAAAGGCAGGATTTTTGAGACACAAGGACCTCTGCATAGCGCATACTGCTACTGTGGCACAAAACTGACTCTTGACTAACCGAGTTCATTGTTAAAAGAAAGAAAAACGTACATTTAACAATGTTCATTTACTTGATGTGGGATCCTAAAGTACCTGTGCAGCTATCTGCCTTACGGTTTTGCACTTCCATCCACCACTGTAGTGTCTGAGTGACTTCCCCATTAAATAGACAGTCAATAATAAGTCATTCGAGCCCAGACCCATTGATTGCAATGGAAGTTAGAAGCCTAAATACCTTTGTGGATCCTTGAAATCTCTGGCTCTTCTCTCATTTGGGGTTCTAGAAATCTCAGCTTAGAGCAGAGTTCCTTGTTTGTTTTACTTTTTCAGATGAAGAGTCAGTGATTGATGTTGTAAGTGTCTCTCTAGTTATGGTGGGAACCCTTTGTCAAATAGGAAAACCTCTGAATTAACTGTCCATCCCCACCATATCTGCTTGCAATAAATTTCCATGAGAAATACATTTCAAGCCCTGCTATACAGAGCACCATGGTCCTGCGAACAGCACAGAGAGCCAGGAATTTAATGTGTTCTAATCTCTACTCTGACACTGACCTCTCTCACTAGCCTCGGGCAAGTCATTTAACCTCTGTCTCAATTTCTCCCTCTAAAATGGAAACAACAACAACATCTGTCTCACTGGAGTGTTGCGAGGTTAATGAATTAGCTAACTTTAACTTTGGAGAACATCTAGAGATATTTAAGAAGATATAGGTCTAGTATCCGAGGTTGAATTTAATATATATTTGTTTGTAATCACGCTGTGTTTTTTGGATTGCCTAAATATAAATATTATTTAGATATAGAAATGTTTTATTTTGGGTATATTTTATGCTATTTAAGCAAATAAATAAAATACTTTATATGTTAATGGTTGTAAAGTGCTTTGACAATAATCAATTCTAAGTATTTATTTTTATTACAGTTACTTCTATTGTGGTAATGGCCTGGGAATCCCAAAAAGTCAGAATGAAAAAAAGCATAACACAGCTAACACTACTTTAAATATTAAATCAGTTCATGTGGAAGCTGCAACCTGGATAAAATAATCATGTAGCAAGTCAATCTCATGCACCAGTCATAAAGCAGTCAGTGCACCTTACCACAGATTTCAGAAGTTTCACTCAAAAAAACCCATCACATTTCTTTGATGCAGTGGTTTATGCTCAACAGTTCTTAAACTTGAGCCTTTTTTCTACATGCTATTATGGATAACAATTTACAATACATTTTATTTCTACAGCACCTAATGTATAAAAATATCCTGAGCTTTACAACACAAATCCAGATGGCAAAACAAACATACCAGATTAAAAGAACAACTAAAATCAGTATAAAACCTTAAATAAAATCAATATGAAGGTATATCCAAAGAGGATTTATGCAAATTATGTTTCCAACCACACCAAATCTTTCCCAACATAACATGGATTACAGACCAAAGACATCTAATCAAATAGATCTTGCATGTGCAAAACCTCCCACATTTTCTGATGAACAATTCCCTTTCTGGTTTATTTTATTGCTTGTCTTCAAGTCTGTTTCCTCTTATTCACATTTTGCCTCTTGTTCTTTATAGTGAATTTTTGCAGAGTCCAGAGTTATCATGGAAGGCACTGGACCAGATTCACAGCTGGTGAAAAAGGCACAACCCAGTTAATTTGAATAGAATTAAATCCACTAATACCAATGTGATTTTGTCCATCCCTGTCCCATTTTCTTCCCTTAAGTGTGACAATTATGGATGGCATAACAGCCAATATTCCAGGAATAGTTCATCTAAGTGGGTGGCATAAACCTAAAAAGAAAGAACACGGATTCTAAAAATATCCATTTCCTGAAACACTGTATCATTATGTAAATACTAGTAGTTTTCCAATCAGTTTTCTCAGTTTTATCTTTTTGCAACAACCATATTCCTTCTCTAAACTATCCAGCACAGAGAACTACATTTCTACATTTCCAAAGCTTTAAACTACCAGTCAGCATCCAAAGGGTCAAGTGTTCAAAAAGCACATTAAAGTAAACCACTTGAGTCTTCTGGAAGTCAATGAAATACACTGTACCGGGAAGTACTTGATAAGGAAGAGACTGAAGTGCATTGGCAAAGTTGTGAAGGTGGAGCTCACACATGGCAACATGCCTGCAGCAAGTCTGGTTCACATCAGTATAATGCCATGCTTTTAGGTGCACTGAATTCAACCCCAAACGTCAAAACAAGAAATGAGAGTACAGCTGATCTTTTTATTAAAAGCCTGTGGATCTCACTCCTGTAAAGTTACCCTACCAGCTCTGTGATATAAGTACACGGCCTAAAATAACTTTTTTAAATTAACATAGGGAAAAAAGTGCAGTTTTTCTGTTGTAACTGCTAGAGCCAAATGTGAAACTACCCAAATCACCCAGGAAGTCTAAAATAGAGTGTTCTTCACTCTCTCCGGCCTGTTCATTCTGATGCCACTATTGGCAACCGTCCATTTTATATAATACATTTCATCAACAAAAGGGCACCAGTCCAAGAACTGGATACATCTTCCAGTCCAATCCTAGCTGAAATCTGCTCATTCCCACAAGGGTGAATCTGTGCTCCATTTAACACCTAGCTAAGAAGCTAACCAACCCAAAGTGCTTCAAGGCAAGATAGAGTTCAACAGTTAGTGTTCCAGACTACGTGTCTGTTAGTGAACCAATTCCAACACAAGAATAATGTATAAATGAAATTGCAGCATACAGCTGAATACTAATAATTATAAAACATTAGTTCTTAGAGCTTCTAAATTGCCCATTTTGTATAGCCAAGAATAGTTTCATTTGCCCATAACTATCACCAAACCAGTACTCCCTGTATCCTCTCCTTCCCATCAACACCCTGTTGCACCTCCCTGAGAACTAGCACACTCAGTCCTACAAAATCAAATCAGTCAAGTCAGCATAGAAAATATTTTTACATCAGCCCCACTACAAAGCTGCTTTTTTAAGTTTTTCGGATGCCCATGGGAGTTTTCCATGGCTCCTAGGGGACTGAAAGCTTTTTCTTTCCCCATCTGTACAGTTATAGCTTCTGAGCGTCATTAATATTTGACTACAGACAAATTTCTCTCTCAAAAGGTTAATGTTCCCCTCTACTGGGGGAAAAAAAATACACAACAGCACAAGAAAGGAGGGAAAGAAAGATGTGGGACGGGTGATCCAGAGTGAGAAAAATGAATCCGGAATCTCAAACTACCCATTCAAAAATCAGAAATGAAAATGTATTCAAGGTCTCCAAGGCTGACAGCACAAAATATATTATAGCCTTGATCTTTAGAGGGGAAAAAGGAAGAGATGTAATATACACACATAGGGGGAATCCCAGGTTGTGGGGGGAGGGAGAGACAAGGCCAGATTTGGGGTAGACATGACCACACAGATCCACTTTCTGCACTAAGTGATTTGCCATCATTTAAAAAGTAATCAGACCAATCTCTGAATACGTAAATGCCATGAGTAATAATAAGATTTTTTTAATATATCACCAGAAAATCTATTTGCAAACAACAGAAGAATATTTATTACATTAAGATATATATATTTCTATCTTCAATCTTACCTCCAGAAACAAGGAGAGCAGGAATATGACCCACTGCTGGAAATGGTTCATTTCGCCTCTTCTTTCTGTATCCTTATTTTCTCAGATGTACATGAAAGCTCTCAGCAGAGCAAGCCCCATCACTGACACTGGGGGGGCTGGAAGGGGGGCAAGAAGAGGATCAAGGGGTGAACATGGTGAGGGCGACACCCAGGGGCTATGCCCTGATTGGGTGGGTCTGGGGGGAGGAGGAGCAGTGCACAGGCAGAGGGATCCCCTGGCTAGGGGGAGACAAGGAGAGAGGGCGAGCCACGCCCACCCCGATCCCCTGGCGAGGAGGGAGGTCAGAGCTGGTCAGTCCGCAGTCAGTCTGCCCTGCGCCCTCCTGGCCAGCAGCTGCGCGGGGACGGGGCCAGGGGAGCAGCAACGGCAGCAGGGAGCGGACCCCGGCGAGAGCGGCTGAAGCGGCACAAAGAGGCCCGGAGCCGCGGGGCGGGGAGATGGAGCGAGGGGGACCCGCCCCCGGGACCGCCCCGCGGCGCTGCCTGGCGAGGGAGCCGCTGCAATCGTGGGCTGGGGGCAGAGCCGGGCTGCGGGCGGGAGGAGCAGGGCAATGGGGGCGTGCCCCGGCCGCAGGGGGAGGGAGCTGCTAGGCACCTGGGGGATGGCAGAGCAGCCTGAAGGGAGGGAGACCTGAGCCCCCGCCTGCTTCCCGCTGAGCTGGCCCTGCAGCCTCCCCGCCCTCGGGCCGAGCTTCCTGCCGCCCAGCTTCTTGGTGTCCAAAACGCGGCCAGATTTTCATAGGCGTGAGGTCGGGGGGGGGCGGGGTGAAACCTGCCCTCTTCTTGTGCCGAAACGCTCAGCCAGATGGCAGCGGGTAATGCCAGGCTGGAAGGGCTGGGGTGGGGGGCTTAGAAAAGGCCTTAGCAGGAAGCGTCCATCAGGCAGCCTCTCGGGTTCACAGCCCCTTTTGGGTTGTAACTGCGGATCCTCAGAGGATTAAGGTGCCTTGTAGAAGAATTTAGGAACAAATTTTCAAAAGTAACCACTGATTTTGAGGATCTTCCGTTTCTCATTGGTAAGGGAGGCTGCCAGTCTGTCACAGAGGTTGTGATTTCCAGGACATCTGCAGCAGCTGTGTGTGCCTGAGCCTCAGGCTGTCCAGCTGGGAGAGCCCCAGGGCCTGCTGCACTTGCCCCTGCTCAGGTGGCCCCAAGCAGCTTGACCAGAGGGGACGCCAGAGCAGCAGAGGACCTGGGCGCTGCCCTGGAGCAGGGGTCTCAGATCAGCTGCTGCGCCCTGGGGGCCATCCTCCAGAGTAGCAGTGGCGCCCTGGTGGCCCCCAGAGCATCTAAGATTTAGTCAGGGGTATTTATAGTACAGGTCAGGGGCCTACGAATTTTTGTTTATTGTCCATGACCTGTCCATAGCTCTTACTAAAAAATACCTGTCATTAAAACATAGCCTTCCTCAATGGCCAACATGAGATACCCTGGCCTGGATTGGTCAGATATTCCTAAGCATCCACAGCACCCATGGAAGTCAATAGTAGCTGCAAAGTGAAGGCCACCATTTTGGCCAACATCAAGGACTGAACCGGGGTCTCGGACCTAAAAGCAAGAGTCTCTGCCATTTAAATTACAAAGGTAGGAAAGATCTGTAACAGACTTGCAGCCTCTGCGACTTGGACATAGAAGAGGACTTCTAACACACTGACTGGTGGGTTACACACACCATCTAGGAAAATCAGATCCAAGTTATTTCAGTGGCCACTTTTGAAAATTTGGTCCATAATCCTTAATATGAAATGGGAAGCAATGCACATACATAACTCTCTAAAATCAAATGTAGGCTTAATAGTCTTCAGTTACAGGGCTCTGTCCTGCATTTGCATTAGAATTTAACTCACTTTCCCTATACTCCTAAGGGCATTCTGCACAAAAAAATTACAGATTCTGCACACAATGTTTTAAAGCTCTGCAAAATTCTGCACATTTATTTGTCAATAAATTAATTTGGAGGTGCCAGCATGGCAGTGGGGAGCACAGGCCACTGGCTGCAATGAGGTGGAAGATCGCCCAGCCGCCCTCTCTCTCCCGCCAGACATAGACTCAGTGGTGAGACTGCACCTGACACTAACACAGTGCAAGGACCAGGCCTGCCCCAGAAACACCCCTTTACATCAAGCACACCCATGGGTCACACATATAAGAGGTTTGGGGAAGCTAAGCTTCCCCCAAAAATGCTGGCCATGCAGGAGAGCAAATGCCGTGGATACTGCGCGGGTCACCTCCTTTTGGAGGCGCACTGGCCTGCAACCTTTGGAGTGCCAGAAGCAAAACTCCCTAGAACTGGGAGCAACTGGTGCCCAGACTGTGGCCCTGACCGCACTTTACCGCAGGCTCCAGCCCCGCTCTGCATCTTCCCCCAAGGACCTGTGCTCTCTCCACCTCTTCCCCCTAGGTGTCTCCTGCCCACCCGGGAGAGGAGCAGCTGGCCAGGACTCAGGGGAAGCAGTGGAAAGAAGCAGGGAGGGGGGCATCTAGAAAAGAGGCGGAGTGAGGGTGGTCTTAGGGGAACAGGAGCAAGCAGCGAGTGGGCCTTGGGGGAAGAGGCAGAGAGAAACGAGCTGAAGGGGCCTCAGGGAGGAGGCAGAGTGAGGATGGGGCCTCATGATAAGAGATGGAGTGAGGGCAGGGCCACGATCTGTGTGACTGTGACCTCCCACTTTCAGGGAGCTTCCAGCATTTGTGAGTAAGCCTCCCCAAATGGAAGACTCACACACAGCCCATGAGTGAACCAGGTATGGGCAGGCAGGCTCAGCCCAGCAGGATCCAAGTGTGCAGGGGTTTTAGTGTGTGTGTGGGATCCAGGTGTGAGTTGAGAAGGTTCTGGGTGGGGCAATCTGGGTGTGGGCAAATCACTGGGGGGCACGGTGAGAGGGAGATCTAGATGCACGGGCTCGTTGTGGTATTCTGGGTGCAGAGGTAATGGGACTCTGCAGGGAGATCTAAGTGAAGGTGGTTGGGACTCAGCAGGGGGTCTAGGTGCCAGGGGAGTAAGGCTTGGTGGGAAGGGAGTCCAGCTGCAGCTGGCTGGGGCTTGTGGTTGAGGGTGGTCCAGGTGCAGAGGGGTGGGGCTAATCAGGGTGGGAGTTCAAGTGGGGGGGGTCTGGGTGCAGGGGGCAAGGCACAGCACGGTGGGAGGTTTCTGGGGGGAGGCTCACCAGCAGGGTATGGGGTGGTTAGATGCAAGGGAATTGGGCAGATGGGGAACAGTATGTGGGGGGCATGTGCAGAGCTTCCTTTAGCTGGGGGAGGTTTTTGGGGGAGCAGGTGTCTGATCCAGCTCTGGTCCCAGCTGCTCCATGCAGGGGAAGAAGAAATCTTGTCTTCTCCCACCCCTAGTCCAGACTAGCAGCTGAGCCTGGTGCAGATTAGGAGCTACCAGGCAGGGGGTCCCTAGCTCTGCTTGCTGTGATTTCTCTCTCTGCCAGCTGCTCTGGGTGTCCAAAACGACACACCCATGCAGCTGGTAAGGGCATATGACTGCTCTTGCAGCTTCTCTTTGCTTCCCTGTCAGAAAGTCATTTTTCTGCAGGGAAACAAAGAAATCTGTGGGAGTCATGAATTCTGTGCACATGCAGTGGCATAGAATTTCCTCAGGAGTGCCTCTCTAGTTTCTATAATCTCATATAACATACAAGATATGCTTTGGAGAGACACCAAATATGTTTGTGGCTCAATTTGCAAACATTTTACATGTATTTAGTTATTAGAGGTGCAAATGCATCTGCATATGACATATTCCTTAACAAAATATTGGTTGCATACCTGAGTGGAAGATGGGTGCTCCTGCATACATTGATGGGATCTCTGTGGCAAGAGAGAGATAAAGGGAGAATTCTGGCTGCAGAATTGGCAGTTGGGAAGGAACTGGGAAGAAAAGAAGGGGCTGGGAAAAGTCAGAGGAGAGAGAGAGCACGTACATGGGGAAAGGCTTAGAGAAAGAAGTATTTCTTTACACAAAGCACAGCCAACCTGTGGAACTCTTTGCCACAGAATGTTTTGAAGGCCAAGACTATAACAGGGTTCAAAAAAAGAACTAGATAAATTCTTGAAAGATAGATCCATCAATGGCTTTTAGCCAGGATGGGCATGGATGCAAAACCATACTTTGAAGAGTCCCTAGTCTCTGTTTGCCAGAAGCTGGGAATGGGTGACAGGGGATGGATCACTTGTTGATTACCTCTTGTGTTCATTCCCTCTGAAGCACCTGGCATTGACCACTGTCAGAAGACAGAATACTGAGGCAGATGGACCATTGGTCTGACCAATATGGCTGTTCTTATGTTCTCCTGGAAAGAAAAAGGACGGACAATACTTTGTCAACAGGAGATATGGTTGCTGAGGGGGAGAAAATTCTGGGCTTGAAAGGAAGGAAATAGCAGAGCATAGTGACATACCTCGCTCATAGTGTATCTATTAGTCTTGATGGAAATTATCTTTGTAGAGAAGGATATTGATATCCAAACCCATAAAATTCTCTCCCAACCAAATGCTAAACTGAAAGAACAAAAGTAGCACAGGGCACAGGAATAAAAGGTTTCAGATTTTATATAAGCCCTGCCTAGGCTCCATCAAGTGGTATTAGTGCTCTTCCATCATCTTTGTTTGGACTCCAGGGGCCAAATTCATCCTTGGTGTAAGTCTGCTACATTTAATAAAATTACACTAGAAATTCACTTAGCCCAGCATGCAGCATTGTTGTCATCCGTGAAAGCATGCATTTCAGAAAAATCATTTGCAACTTGTCTATCAGATAAATGATCACTTTCCTTCTACCACACTACAACGCATCAGCAATGCATCTAGGAGGCGCATGTTGCACCAATCAAATAGAATAGCTGACTTGGACAAGCCTTTTCTTCTGGGCAATTTCTCTAAATAAAATTTAATCTGTATTTCACATTCTGATTTTCCTGTCTCTTAAGACAACATTTAAATAGGTTAGCACTTCAAAGAATAGCCCCCCTGTGCCAATATCTGGCATAAAAACAAGCTTAAAAAACCCACAGAATAAAAGTTAACACTTATCACAAAAATATTTTTATTGAATATTAGTTCTAAAGCCATTACAAAATATATGGTCTCACTGGGGCTGTGTGTAAAATAAATATGGTAACCACTATACTATGAAAACAGCTGATACTATATTATCTTTCATTTCCCTATTTGTACTGTATTATATATTGTAAATTATTTGTATTAGCATAGCACCTAGGTATCTGCGTCATGGACCAGAATCCCATTTTGCTAGGTGCTGTTAACAGAATAAAAAAGATAGTCCTAATTATATATGTAAAACTGCTTCTTTATATTTGTCGAAGAAAAACCAGTCATTAGTTCGTGATTGGTTGTTAAAGGTTTGTAACATTCCTCTACAAGTGTATTTTTAAGCTTTTGTTTCAGAAAGATGTAAATGTAACTCTTCTTTGGGTAATGTTGATTATAACAAAAGAAATGTAAGCAGCTTCTCATCTTTAAAACATGTACAAGACGCTTGCTGAAATAGCTTGGATGGGAGTGTATTAGGCTAAAGAGATATGGTAAAAGTCCCATTGTTCAATCCTAGGTTGTGGAACTCTTTCTCTCCCCACCCCCACACTCCCTTTTTACCTACAGCCTGGATTCTGCAGATACTTCCAGATATGAACAGCTTCACACACAACAGTAGTCCCAGCCATTTGCAGGATCAGGGCCTAAATTCTTATCTTGATCACTATAACTGGCTAATAACTAACAGTATGATTGACTTTCAATGGTACTTGTGCTTCTCACTTACTCCCATGGTTAGGAAAATGCCACCCCAAAGCAAGCTGTTCTACATCTTTAAGCAGTCTTTAACACTTACACTTATACCTGAAACACAGTACATGGAGGTTTGGTGAATTGACCCACATGTTAGTCCAGTGTGAAATTGAAATGTCACTATTTAGATCCTATACAATTTAATTTTGATACGAAAATATACTATTGAGCCCAGTTGCACCAATCAGCAAAAATACATTTCTCCTGCATCTATTTTAGCAAGTGTGTGCAAATATTAATTTTTTCATACAATGCCAGCCTCTTTATTAAAATTGCAGGGAACAATAGAAGATTGGGACACCCACAGTTTGTTATAATTACTGAAATTAAATAAAATCACTTAGAGGTAATTTTGTTTCAGTTAACTACATTTTCCAATTCTGATCTTTCCAGAAAGAGGCTATATTGTCCTACAACAGAGTCACAATTAACATAAATTGCCATACAGGTATATGGGTGAGCAACTTGGGTGGAATTCTCAAGAAAATAGGACATACCCAATCTATTTGCAATGAAATTAAGGTTGAAAGATTACGTGTTAATTGGCAAACCTCTTGGATGTTCCTGAAGAACATATTGGCTGTGCTAACTCTTCATAGTGCTGCATACTCACTGTGCCTTTCAGTCTCTTAGCAGTGTTGGTTGCTTGGCCATCATCTTAAATAAATAGAGCAAACAATATTTTAAGGAGCAGTAAGTATAGTATTAACATTATTCAACATATAGAATGATGAAGCATTCTGATTAAACATGCTGTACAATACAACCCAAATATTCATATTATTATCAGATGCTATTATGTTCATTTTTCTCAATTCAAGATGAAGTTTATTCTCTCAAATAGTAAATATACCAAAACATACCATTTATAGACCCAGAGATCTCCAAGCTGTTTACAAAGATGGGCTCTTTGTAAATAGAGGCTCATTGTTTGCAGTCCCAGTTGCAGGGTCAAGTATTTGCATGGTGGAAGGATTTTGGGAGGATCAGGGACTAGCTGTAATCATGGTATTGCTAGGGGACTGATTTTCCACTGCCTTGCTCCTTATGTTGTCAGGTAAAATGCTTCCAAATCAGAATGGTAACGTTATGCACTGACTTTGACCTGTTGTAAATGAGTGCACAAGTGCAAGGCTGTGGAGAATCAGGACCTAGAAGGGAATTAGTATGAAAGATAACTTCAAGGAGAGAATCAAAAATCTATCAGAAAGCGACAAACTTCACCAAGAGAGGGGAGGGCCTACCAATGAGAATGATTGTCTGGAGATCTCTCAAAACGAGACACAGCCTTAATGAGGGAATGGGGACTTACCAGTGGACAGGATTGAGAGAAGGTCATTTGGATGTCGGTCAGCGGGAGAGTTGGCATCAGGAAAGGGGTGAAGTTCAGCTGTGGGAAGGTGTGACAGACTGACTATATCCTGTAATACTCTGAACAACTCTTATGGAATTAAAGATTATGACTTCACTGAATGTTTTCAATTAGGGCTATTACCTTTGGGATACATTGTATTAAAAATGCAACTGTGTATACATTATAGTGGCATTGTACATCCCTTCCCTAGTAGAGGTGGTGATGTTAATACACTTCCTCCATTATCAACCCTTTGAGACCACCCACTGCAGAGGTATGCATATATTAGTTCAAACTGGATTCTCCAGACACCAACAAAGAAAGGGTGTTTTGAGTAAATAACCTGGTTTTAAACTGGCTGAGGACCTTCTTCCTGATCCGGCAAGCAGACATGACTTCTGGTCCATGGAGGGCCTCAATCTGTAGGGTAGGTTTGGAAGGACTGGACCTACTGAGGTCCCATACAACTGTGTGCTTGTTGTGAGCTGAAGCAGTTATGAACTTGTAACCACAAGGAAATGCCTTGGGTGGGGAGTTGAAGGACTGCTTCTGCCAGAATCCATCTAAGGGCAAACTTCGGTAAGCTTGTTAGCAAGCATGTAGGTTCTTTTAGTGTTTTTAATAGTTTTTCTCCTTAAGAATAAAGTAGTTTTGCATAAGAAGTGCCATGTGATACCTTATAATTATAACAATTACGCCTGTTAACCATCTCTGAAGAGAAAGCAAGCAAATGTCCTTGGGCACGTGTCTGTGGTGGAAATAACACAGTACAGGCAGGGAACTGCACAGCCTGGAAAAGTCCCAGTCAGAATCAAAAGAGATGCAGGTCTCTACCAAGGAAGACAATGGCCGAGATGCTGCAAACCTGAGAGTAGGACCACTTGCTGGACACCTGAGGGGAAATACAGGCACTGTTGTCCTAAACTATGACTGCGGATTCAAGAACAGATGAATGATTCTAGCAGTGGGCAGATGGTTTTAGGGGAAGTGAAGTGGAAGCAGAAAATGAGTGGGGAGTTCATCATGAGAGCCTTGCATTATTAGGAAGGAAGAGGGAGTAGGAGGGGAGTGAGACTTTGAAGTGGAAGGTACAGTAGAACAAAGCCTAGTGAGCACAAACTATCTGTTATATAGTGTATATTTCTCAATTGATATGGAAGCAGTGCCAAAGACATCATTTTATATATAAAACAAATATAATGCCAAAAATTCCTTAAGAGCAAAAGTTCGTGTTCTGCAGATACAGAAAACTACAAAAAGCGAAAGCATGTCCTGCCATAATCTGTCTACTCCTCTGATGTTGCCAGGTACAGATTCATTATGTACAGCAGTAGCTTGATTAAAAACATTTTAAAGTCCTTCTCTCTGGTAGAAAATTCTTTGGGAAAGAGGAGGAAAAGGGGCTGTGGGGTGAGTCTAAGAACTGAAAATATGATGGAATGAAAACCAATGTGATGTATGATCCCACCAACCCAAGAGAGCTGTCCTAGCATTCCAGTGGAAGTGACTAGAGAATGTAACCTCAAGCACATGATGGTATAATGGAAATGTAAAGTTATTCTCCTGAGGCCTGATAAGACAAACCCTCTCGGCAAAAAATCCCCAGAACAGTTTGTTTCACATTATATCAGCTTGCTTTCTTGTCTGGGCTGTGAATTCATCCTGTAACCAGAGATTGGAAAGACCTTCCAGATCATCAATTACACTCTGGGGGCTTGATTTTCCTTTCATCCAAGTAAATCAGAATTAATCCAATGAAATCAATGGTGTTATACCACTGTAAAACTGGTGCAAGAGGAGAATCTGACGTTAGAGGTCTGCTATTAAACAAAAAAAGAAAGAAATCAAGCACGCTGCTTAACTGGGCCTTTTCTTCATCATTCATAGTAGTATTAATTTGCTGGTGTTTTTACTATTGTGAATCTCTCACTCCCTAACAGTCTAAGGCTCCCTCCTATCTCAGCTGGATCGTTCAGTTTGAGAAATGAGAGCTCATTAAATACAGCATCTATTTGCCAGGAATTACAGGCCACATGTTTATTAGCTAGTGACCACCAGCAAACTCCATCTTCCCCTGTTGTAAAGAGAGAAGAAAGAGAACCAAGCTGTCATTGGACTGAAAAATAAATACTGGCTATCCCTCAGAAATGGACAGGGGAAATATAACTCATGTCACCACAGAAGTTACATCTCTAATACAGGTCGGGGTTGTAAAACAAGGAATTGTTCACTGAGCGTTAGAATGATGTTTTATTTGGTTGATTGTAATGGCTTTTTAAAAGCCTTTTGGGGTCGATTGTGAAAAGAGCAGTTTTGAGCACCTTTAAAAATGAGCATCATTAACCAGAATAACTATGACATCTCCCTCAGAGCCTGCAGGATGAATATCCATTCACTGACTAGTAAGATGTAGGTTATTTCTTCACCTCACTGTGTAAATCCATATGTAGGAATGTTCTAAAACAGTAACCTGCTGAAATAAGCAATGTAGCATTTCTTAGGCACTGACAAGGTCTTTGGGCATGTAGAGTACAGACAAATATCATACACAAATTCTCACTACAGTTTTGATTGGATAGGATGCTATATTTCCTGTTCTAAACTGTTGCATTGTGGTGCTGTGCACTGTTAAACAGCTATTGGGTTCCAACCAGTACATGACTACATGTCAGTGTTGAGTGAAGTAACTCCTGAACAGAGAGTGGAGTCATCCTGCAGTCTTTCCTCAGGCTAAACTCGCTGATGGCAGAGGCAGTTCTGTCTGCATAAAGTGTGCAGGGATAGTTCTATAGTTAAGGAGCTTTTAGAGTCCTTTTGAGATGCTCTTATCCCTTTAGCCTCTTCCAGTGGCACTGGATAGAAACTACATATATAATAAGGTAGATCAAAGTAAGCTTTGTAAATCAGATGTTTATTGTCAAATGGCATTGCTTCCTTAATACCTGGATTTGTATTCAATAGTATTTAAGGCCTTTTGTTTGGTATCCAATAAATAAAAAAATGGAGTTATCACATCTCTAATTGAAATAACTTGTCATTTAGACTTTTTTGGTCCTCAGCTGACCAAAGAGTTGGATAAGGGGGAACTCTCAGACCCAGAATTATAAGGGAGTAAATGGAGTTGCTCTAAGAACTGCTCATTCACCCAAACATCCTTACACATAGAATCAATCAAACAGCATGCTACAGTGAATATTCAGATAACTAGACCATGTGGCTCTAATTTAGTCTGGTGGCCTTTATGTTTAATAAGGTAAATTTACTTTATGAAACCACACACAAAGCCATCCTGTCAAGTCAAGAAAATAAAGTGTTAGGTAGTACAGGAGTGAAGACGTATGAAAAACTCTAGTGTATAAAAGGACAGCAGCCTCAATGGAAAAGATTGTATAAAATTGCATTAGGAAGGAGAGAAACCACTTTGGGGAGAGGAGAAGTACTTTACTCACATTGGAAGTTGATGGGTCTGTTTATTTCAGTGGGTTTTAGATAAGTCTCATTATTCCTTACAGTTCAGGACATGCTTTTTACTCTTTGATTCTCCCAAGACTGACTTCAGAGAATCATGCTTGTTCACTCAATACCACTTCACCCCCTACTAGTTCAAATACAATAACTCAGTTTGCTGGAATAAAATGTAACTGATCTTTTATTATTTGCTTTGCTGACCAGGATGCTAAGATTTTTTGACCTTCATACAGTTATCTGAAGAACATTATGCACCAAATTATAGGACATTGAGGAATATGGCCTTCAAGTAACTGGGAAACTTATTACACATTGCAATGTTCTTAAAATCTTGATTTTAAAATGAAATCAAATATCAGTTGAATTATGTTCATTTCTATAGTTTCTGTTTTAGTAAAGTTGTAAATTGACCTTTCACTTTTGTGAAATAATTATTTCATGTAAGTTTACATAAATTATACTAGAGTCTAACAAAATTTTGTCCAGAATCATTTTCCATTTGGGGTGATAATAGAAAGGAAGTTCCTCCATTTTTAAATAAAGGACACACAGCCAGTAATTTGTATTTACAACATTTCCTCCCTCGTTTCCGCACACACTTACTTCTGGCTGAGGAGGCCAAGACAGAATCCCAGTCAGGAGCGGATTAGCACTGCTGCAGACAGAGCAGCAGTGGCAGATTTAGAGTCAGTGGGGCCCTGTGCTCAGTTTCATTTTTGCTCCCTGCCTGGCCCCCCGCAGGGGGAGCATTCTCTCTTATCTCCCCCGCCTTTTTTTCATTTATTTTCTGCATTCTCATCCTGGAGCTCAGAACTGGGGGTGCAGGGTCTAGGAGGGAATTAGGGTGCGGGAGTGGTCTGGGAATGGAGAGTCTGGGTAGGAGAAATGGTGCAGGAGGGGTCTCAGGGTTTGGGTACAGGGTGTGGGAAGGGGCTCAGGCTTGGAGGGTGTAGGGGCTGGGAGGGTGTTAGGGTGTGGGAGGGGGCTTGGGGTTGCGGGTGTAGGGGCTGGGAGAGAGTTGGGAACAGGCTGGGGATGGGGGTCTGACCAGGAGTTAGGATGTGGGAGGGGGCTCAGGGCTGGGGTGAGGAGCACTTCCCTGGGGCAGCTCCCATTTGGTGCAGGGGATGCAGGTGCAGGGAGTTCAGGTGGCCCCTTGCAGCCCTGTGCTTGTCCCGCAGGCACCACCCCCTGCAGCTACAATTGGCCACGATTCTCAGAGTTGCCTCCTCCTGCCACGCAGGGCCGGAATGCAAGGGCTTTAGGCGCTGCAGCCCAGGGCTAAATGGGCCCTGGAGCCCGGGGCTGCAGCCCTTAAAGCCCCACCCCCTTTCTGAATCCAGCCCTGTGAGCACAGGCTGGAGGACTCAGGAGGAGCAGGGGCAGCCATGCAGCCAGAGAGAAGCGACGGTTTCCCCTTCAAAGTGCCACGTCTTTCCAGCTGGCTGCGCAGCCGCCTGGTGCTCCTCCTGAGTCCTCTGGCCTGTGCTCACGGCGCTCCCACCACCTGCACCTCCTGCCTGCTCCCCTGAAGCTGCAGGTGAGCCTCCCTCCCTGGTCTCCTGCTCCTTAACAGTTTCTCCCCCCACAGCCCCCTCCCATGGATCAGCCCCCCCTGCAGGGGGTGCGCTGGTGCTGAGCTGCCTGAGTGCCCATCCCTAGGGCCCCTGTTGTTGGGGGGCCCCATACCAGGGCACTGTGTGTTTAATGGTAAATCTGCCCCTGCAGAGCAGCAATGGTTATGTGTCCCAGAACACTTTACTCCAGGGATTGGCAACCTTTCAGAAGTGGTGTGCCGAGTCTTCATTTATTCATTCTAATTTAAGGTTTCGCTTGCCGGTAATACATTTTAATGTTTGTAGAAGGTCTCTTTCTATAAGTCTATAATATAGAACTAAACTATTGTCATATGTAAAGTAAATAAGGTTTTTAAAATGTTTAAGAAGCTTCATTTAAAATTAAATTAAAATGCAGAGCCCCCGGACTGGTGGCCAGGACCCAGGCAGTATGAGCACCACTGAAAATCAGCTCACGTGCCACCTTCGGCACTCATGCCATAGATTGCCTACCTCTGCTTTACTTTTTTCAGTTACAGCAGGAGAAACAATCAAACTCTTCTGGGTTGCAGACAAGCAACAAAAATAAAACAGGCTGAAGGAGGTTTGTGGACATGAAGAAAGGATTAAGACAAATATCTGTCTACAGGAAATGGGTACAGGATAGCAATGTGGGACGGTGAGTGTGATCATTGTGTGTTCAACAGGGTCATTGGAAGTGAGTTTGGGGCAACTAGCTCACCCTCAAAGTGTTTTAATTTCCCATTATATTATCTTCATGAAGCCCTCCATAAGGAGTGCTAATCTTGTCACTGAATGCCGGATGCTTCATGGGGAGGTTTAAAAACCCCCTTAGTGGAATATTATACCATATAGAAAATTCCTTCCTGACCCAGCTGCTAAACATTTTATGCCCTGAAGCATGTACCTCTTTTAATCTTAATCTGGGACAAATGATCTTGAATCCAGCAGAGAAAGGTATAACAATGGCTGGAAGTTGAAGCTAGACAAGTAGAGACTGGAAATAAGGCATACATTTCTAACAGTGATGGTTAACCATTGGAACAATTTTCTAGGGTCATGTTGGATTCTCCATCACTAGCAATTTTTAAAATCAAGATTGCAAGTTTTTCTAAAGAGAGATGCTCTAGGAATTATTTTAGGGAAGATCTATGGCCTACATTATAGAAGAAGTCAGACTAGATGATCACAATGGTCCCTTCTGGCCTTGGAATCTATGACTCTATAAAGCCATTTTTAGAAACAGACAGCCGTCCAGCAGATACAAATCCAAACTACTGTTGCCCTTTTGGCCCAAGCAGTTAGCCAAAATACAGAGCCCTGCAGGGTGGTTTCCATTAGTATGAGAAAGATTATACAAATTGGATATATATTCTTAGTGTAATTTTGTTCATTTATTAAAAAATGTACACAAAGTCTTCTTTCCCCAAACAGTAGAAAGAAGCAACAGTAGGCAGTTCCTTGCTCAGAAATCCACACATCTGCCTCTATAGTGAGCTCTGAGCCAAAAAATCTCTGTCTCACCTTCCTCTCTAGGTCACACTCACAGCTCCTTTAAGCTTGTATATTTTTAAATTTCTTATTTACATCATGTTTTTCAGGACAATGTCACCATCCCAAATCAATTTTGCTCCCTTCCAAATTTCCTTGGAACTTTTCCCTCCTTGTCTGTTATCCTTTCAACCAATGGAGAAGAGATGATTTCAATGGATTCCTGCAGAGTATCCACTTGTCCATTGTTTCTGTGGAGTCTGCCTGTTGCGATGGACTTCACCAATTGTGTTCCAATGGGGATTTTGTTATTGTCACAAAATCTTCCAGCCTCAACTTCGACAGCTACATGCTGTTTCTAGGGGCAGCCAAGTTGAAATTCTGGTACCATCTCAGATGGTCCTTATGCTCTTGTATCAACACTTCCTGTAATCTGTAAACACAATATTTTCCCTAATCTGTGTCTAATAATGAAAGAGGTTTTGAAACATGGGTAGGCTAAGTAGGAGCAGTTACAATAGCCTTATCAATTCTGAAAATACTAAATCCCACTCTGCTCACCACTGAAATGGTTTTCTTTCATCACCCCACCTATACAATGGTTTCACAATATTTGTAAATCTACAAGGAAACCTTCTGTAGTAGGAGTGGAGCCCTCTAAAACCCTGCACATCTGAGACTTTCTGAACATTTTTGCACTGCCTCATTTTTTATTGTCAATAGAAGTCCCCTTCTCCTGATCATGTGCCCTAGGAAGGTTACCTCTTTTTGAAACAACTCTATTTTTTTGAGTTTCAACCAACAACATTGGTTTCAATTTCAGACTCAGCCTTTAACTTATCACAGACCATTTGTCAATGTATCAGTTCCTACTCAAAGGTTTTAGCATGCACCAGGGTATCATCCAGGTATTACAAGCAGGGTGAGAGAGGCTGCAGTACTCTCTTCATAAGCTTCTCAAATTTGGCAGGTGCATTAACCAAGCCAAGAGCTATCATTCTAAGTTGCACAAGTCCGGTTTTGCTAGGTAAGCAGTCTTTTGCTTGTCTTTCGGATCCACTTCCACTTACAAATATCCACTTTTAAAGGCCCAGTGTTGAAAAAAACATTGAACCTGCTACAGCATACAGAGTATCATCTGTTCTAAATAATGGACAGGAATCCTTTAAAGTATCTTCATTTACTTTTTTATAGCCCAGACAGAATCTGGTGCCACCATCTTTTTTTTTTTAACCAGAACTCTGAATGAAGCCCACAGACTGGTTGGAGGCTCAGTTAAGCCTTCCTGATACATTTCCTTGATAGTCTGGAAAGCTTCTTCCCTCTTTGCAGCTGGTAATGGGCTGGTTTCCCCATTAGTAATCTTGGGCTGGACCAGTGCTACATAATCTATATTTTTGTTGGACTAGAAGAACAAATGAGTCTAACCAGAAAGTCTCTTAAACCATTCTGTTGCTCTTCATTTAAATGCATCATATTGTGCTGGAACAACTAATAGAAACTCTGGAAGCTCACCTTCACTAGAATTTACGAGAATGACTGGTCCAACATTTTGCAGCTGTGGTTCCCTTTTTACTATCTCCTGATTGTCAGAAACATGAACAGAGATCCATTCCTGCTTCGGATCCACAAGAACTTTGTCAGATAAAATTCCCATGAGATCCTGGAGCTCAAAACAGGTCTCAACCATTCCCCATATTTCTCTTGCTGGAAAGCTACCAGAGCATCTAGCTGTTAACGCTTGCTGCCCCTGAAGGTAGGACAACTTGCTCACTGCAAACCAATTGCCTAAAAACCACTTGTTTCACTGACGGCACATCTTTAAATGAATCTCCAGAGACTGAATTGCAAGGCATCTTTCCTGACATTTATTACACAGTAATTAGCCATAATGAAATCCTCTATCATGGCTATCCAGGCTTCTTGCTCAAGCTCTATAAATCCAATTTTCAAACCCAATTTTTGGATGGGTGTGCATTCCCATTCACTTTCCCCCTTTGAGATTAGGTACATGGTTCAGTTTTGGATCCTCTCCCTCCCTAGTAGTTTACCTTGTCTGGTTCACAATTTTTGAGCATTTCACAGCTCTTATTACACATTCAATAGCCAAACTCCCATTATCGTTGTATAACTGCCCAGAACAAAAAAAAGATGTGGAGCTGCTGCTTTTACCTCTCAGCCTTGCCCTTCAGTTTGGTGCCGTTGTCCCTCATGTTTTCTGAACTGGGTGTCAGACTTTCACTAGGCATTTGTGACTTTGTCCTGTCTTGCCTTAAATGTATAACAATCCTTGCTTTTGTTGCCAATTTTTTCACAATAGCAGCACTTAACTGAACTTTTTCCTTTCATTTTTGCATTGTTGCCAATTTCCCTTGTTTCACAAATGTAATTAAACATTTTTTCCAACTATTCAAAAATGTCAAACCAGATTACAGTCTCCTTTTTCCATCATCTGCATTAGCAAAATTAACAAAATTTTTCCATCACGTTTACAAAAAAACCCAAGGTATCATATGCTTACATCAAAGACATTTGCAAGAAAATAAAGTGCCAGATCTTGCAATCCTAACACTTTAAAACTTTACTTTATGCTTCTAAAATGTACTTCAATTTGGAGTTGTACCTGAATGAGGCCTGAAGAATTAGGCCTTAAAGTCAGTATGAATTGATCTACCCTCATCAATAGGGTCCACCCCAAATTGGGTTAAATGCAGTCATAATTTGACTAGCAATATCATCTCTTCTGAATATTCTCTGATGAAAGCTTAATCAAACAGTAACCATGGGAATAAGAGGAAGGGGAAAGTAGAAGAAAATTAAACATTACCCACAATATCTTTCCATAAGGATTCAACAGGCAACTAATCAAAACAGACATGAGTGTTACTGGGATACTTGATCCAAACCAACCAAAATGTGTAAGATTACCAGGGTCTTTGCAGCTAAATCAAAGCAAACAAAACATCAACAGGTGATGTTATGCAGGAAGGAAAGTATCTGACTAATTTATATCCCCAGAGCCTGCTGGAAGATGAAGAGGTTAGCTCCATCCTGTACCCTATGCCTAAGCGCAGGTATCTTTAGGCCATCCAGCCCTCAACTTCTCCCCCTTCCCGCCATATGAAAGACCATGTCACAGGGTAGCTATTCCTTGTGGATATACTAACCCCAGTGTCCCTGGACGAGGTCAAATCCAGCTAATTAAAGAGGTCTTTATGCTACACCAGGGCCTATGAAGGGCTGCTGGTAGGTAGCTGGAGGTGGAAAGGCTAAGACAGGCTGAGCCGTGGGAAGGAAAAGCCACACTGGAGCAGAGCTAGCTCCTGTGGAGGGATCTTGAATCAAGTGGTCTGGGAAGCAGTCCTGAGGCTGTTGCTCCAGTGAGGCTGGAAGCTGCCATGAGCTAGCTTGCCAGCAGTGCTTAGTTTGTGACGGGGCTTAGCCCTGGCACCTCTAGGCTTAGCAGGTCATAGCCTTGGCACATTATTCGACCTCTGCTCCAAATACAGAATTATTAGTTTCCTTATGGCCTTTCCTATGGTGCTCATCACTATAGTATCTGAGTGCTTCACAAACTTGAATTAAATATATATTCAGAACACCCCTGGGATGTTAGGAGGTGGTATTATCCCCATTTTACAGATAGGAACCTGAGGCACAGCAAGATTAATGTCAAAAGTATCAACTAATTTTGGGTGCTTGATCTGAGACACCTAAGACCTGATTTTTCAGCACACTTAGCATTATGCAGTACTTCATCTGTTCATAGCACAGCTCCCACTGACTTCAGTTACAACTGAGACTGCAATCGGCACTTCTTTGAATCAGACCCCAGGGTATCAAATCAAGCACCCAGAAAATGAGGAACATGCAATTAGTGACCACCTGTGAAAAAGTTTTGTTTAAGTAATTTGCCTAGCATTGTATAGGGACTCTGTGGCAGAGGCAAGGAGAGAATCCAGTTCTCCAAGGCAGCATTCAACTGCTTTAACCATGAAACCATCCTTTCTCTTCCCACAATCCCCTGCCTCATTCGTTACATATCTTCTAAATTCTGCAAAAAATGAAGCAAAGATTCTGCAGATGACAACCTTTGTTACCACACAACTCTGATTCATACCAAAGTAGGTCCAGCCTGCGCATTAAATGAGGCCTGGCTCCTGTGGAAAACTTAGTATGTGATAAATAAATTAGACATTGTATCATAAAGCACGTGCACACACACATTGGCCAAGTTACACAAGCAACCTTAGTTCTGGCATTTCCTAACTTTTGAATGCTTCTTTTTTCAACTTCAATAATGTTTTAACAAAGTGTGAGTGTGTGTATTGCTCTCTCTCCCACGTACACATACACACTTCCCTAGGTTTTCAAGAGAACAACCTGAAAAAAAACAACAAAAAATCTATCATGTGGCATCATACTGTTACCCACATGGTTCATCAGCAGGGTTGAAACCTTTGCTGTCAGAGTAACTGATAGCAGTAGTCAGTTATTCTCTATGTAGACCAGCCAAAAGAAGGGCATGGGACATTTTGCCAGCGGGTGTCACACATATTTGCTGATAGCGGAGGAACAGTGAGGCTCAGGAATACTCAGTTCCATTCCAGATCCCAGAGGGGAATGGTCTCTAGTGGGCAGAGACTCTTCTGATCATTCCTAAGTGTGACCTCTTCTGTCCAGTCCCCTCCAACCTGTCCTTGCCATAATCCAGTCTCTTCTCCTCCCCTGGTTTCTTGTCCCAGTCTCATTCTGCTCCCCTATCCAGTCCTGGTCTCCTTCACTCCTCAAGCTTCTCATATCAATCCCAATCTCCTTGCCCAGCAAACTCTAGTCACCCCTCTGGATGACTCCTAGTTTCCTTGCCCAGCCAGTTCAAATTTTCCCTACTCAGCTCCTCATCTGAAATGTCTCTCTCCTCCATCCCACCTAGCTCCCAATCCCAGTCTCCCTCCCTGGGGTCCTAGCCTAATATTAGTTTCCTACTTCCCAGCAACATGTCCTGTCACCTCCCTTCCTGGCTCAAGTCTTTGGTCTAGCCAGTTCCAGTCTTTCTTCCTCCAAGCTCCTCATCTGATCTCAGTGTTCTCTCCCACCCAGTCAACTGGCTTCTACTTGTACTTGGGTGGATTTCATAGAATATCAGTGTTGGAAGGGACCTCTGGAGGCCATCTTGTCCAACCCCCTGCTCAAAGCAGGGCTAATCCCCAGACAGATTTTTGGCCCAGATCCCTAAATGGCCCCCTCAAGGATTGAACTCACAACCCTGGGTTTAGCAGGCCAATGCTCAAACTACTGAGCTATCCCTCCCCCCCACAATAGAGAGAGGTGAAATGACCCAGGACATGCAGCCACTCAGTTGCAGAGTTGGGATTAGAACCCAGGACTCCTGAAACCCAGTCTAATACCCTATTCACTAGACCACACCGCCTCTGATAGAAAAAAAAACACACTTGTGATACAAAGGACAGCACCTGCTGGATTTCAAGTCCCTACTGCAAAGCATGGGGGCACCAAAGCTTTTCAAAGGAAAAGTCACCAGAATGTTTTAATATGGACAAAACAACCTATTTTCTCAAACCTCCTCTCAGAAACAGTTGAACCATTTTGGCTGAAGTTTTCCAGAAATCTGTCGTGGAAAATTTCTGCCCAAACAGCTTCTAAAGCAGACACATATAATAAGGTTGCCTGACGCTTCATAATAGGCAGTGCTAAAGCCCAACTTATAATAAATAATTAAATACTTTATTTATAATTGCTCCCCTCCCCTGCTAAAGTGCTCAAGAAGAACTATATAAATACCAATATAAAATAAAAATAAACGATATTTTTGATTTGTTTTTTCCACTGAAATGACCTATTATCACTTCTTTTATTGTCATACTCTGCAGGAGAGGATATGTTAAACGTGCCACCCTCTAGTTAATTCTCATTACCAACCATACTCTGACAGAAATCTAGACTTCTGCCTTTTGAGAAGGAAAGGAAATGGTAACTGAGCAGGACAATTTAGCTTAATTACATAACCTGTGCAGCTGTTCAGACAGAACTAGGGCAAAGTACATCTTTCTGCTACTGCTCTCATCAAATGCCAAGACCCTATTTATAAATTCATGGTTGGTTTGTGAAAATCTGACAGCAAGGACAGTTCCATTCCATATTCAGCCAGGGTTCTTAGTCCCACTTAGCTCTTTCCCTTTAGTTTAGCTGTTATTTAACTGATGCCAGGCGATAACGAGGACAGAGCTCATTGGAATTATGAGAGAGACTCCAAATCCAGTATTCTCACAAGACAAAAGAAAACAAGTAAGGAACGAAGAGAGGAAGGACACTGGACTGAGACTCAAGAGAACTGCGAACTGAACCCAGATGTGGCTCAGTTTGACATTTTACAATGGGACTAAAACCAATCCCAGTATGTTTCTGTCTTGGTTATTTAGATAGTAAGCAGAAGAGTTTGCAATCTATTACTGTGTTTTTGTACCGCACCTAGCACAAAGGTTCCCTGATCTCAGTTGACACCCATGGGCGCTACTGTAATACAAACGATAACTGGGCATTCTTATTATTCATTATAAGAACACTACAAACTCTCTCTCCCTTTTATCTCCCATTTTCTTTCACTTTTCCATCTGTATAATTTTTGGACTCATGCTTCCCTTGGTAGTTAGCCATAGCTTTTAAGGCTACTAAGGGTCATTATGATCATCTAGCCTGACTTTACTGGATGAGGTTCTTTGGCCTGCATTATGCAGAAATTACGCCTCAACTCATAATTTCTGTTGGGATATGTATATCTTAAAGAGACATTCTCTACCTCAATCTTTATTTAAAGACTTCAGCTGATGGAGAATTCACCATGTCCTTACGTAAGTTGTTCCAGTGGTCAGTTACCTTCATGGTTAGAAATTTCCAGTTTATTTCTAATCTGTATTTGTCCAGCTTCAACTTCCAGCTCACAGACGTTAAAACCAGAAGGGACCATTATGATCATCTAAGTCTGAACTCCTGCATGTCACAGGCCATAGAACCTCACCTACTCACGCGTGTAATAGACTCATAACTTCTGGCTGAGTTACAGAAGTCCTCAAATCTTGATTTAAAGACTTAAAGTGATACAAAATCCTCTGTTTACTCTAGTTCAAACCAGAAAGTGATCTGTGCCCCAGGGTGCAGATGAAGGCAACCTCCCCTGCCACCCAGAGTCTCTGCCAACCTGTAGCCTGAGCTATAGATTATGAATATAAATTCCCAGTTATCACTTTGAGGGTTGACAGGTTCTTGTCCCAACATCAGACCCAGTGTTATTAAAGTTATGATATAGTTGGGAATCCCGATGTGCACAGTGCAACACTCACATTATAGGAACTTTTTTATATTTACAAATAAATAATTTAGCAAAGTCACACACACTAACTCAGTACGGTATGTAGAGATAATACAGAAAGTATACCTGAACATGCATACTCAAGCCATCCCTTGCAGAACAACCGGAAATGTTAACCATTATCTTCCTCATCACTGTTACCTTCCTCATCTTCACCAATGGCCATCATTCTGGTTCCTCCCAAGGGCTACATCTCTCTCCCCTACTGCCCTGGATGCCACTTTTATAATATGTTATGCTGACATTACCATGTTTAATGCATATTCCATAGGTGTTTCTCCCCTCTTCCTTATTTGTATTTCCTCCCCTTACTGTATTTCCTCCTGTTAAGGTGTCCTTCTTCTATAGGTTAGTATATTTAGGATTTCACCCTATTATCATATACGTCAATTCATTGCCATGGCACTCTTGAGGTTGGATGTTCCATCCAAAACCTCCCAAAACTGTCAGTTCATGTTCTATGGTTGGCTGATGTCATTATGGACAAAATTCCCCCTGATACTCTACTTCCCGTTCCCCAAAACTTATGAGTTACCTAAAGTTATCTATTCTAAAGTTTGTAGGCCTCAAGTCTCATGCTAACTGCTGAAGCCAATGTCTTACAGGATACAAGCCTGTAAGTTTCTTTCATTACCTCTGAATATAATAAAGCAGAATATAATACAAAGCAGTGAATATAATAGAGATAAGCTGACCCACTGGGCTACAAATCTGACCTAGGGGAAAATTCCTTCCCAACCCCAAGTATGGTGATCAGTTAGATGCTGAGCTTTTGGATCTTATGCTACACAGTGGACAAGCAAGAGCATGGATATTGTCATTGACACATTGACATGGACACTCACCTGTGTAACAGCAGTGCTCCAGGAGTACAGAGTACCTTGAAAGGAGATTTAACTAGAGTCTAACCATAGTAGTATATGCCCCTCGCCCCCTCTCCCCTCATCAGCACATGGAAGCAAAGGCTATAATGAGACCGTTAAGGCTGCCTTGCATTGGAAAGAATGCAAACCCCACCATGGTCATCTTAGATCACTTCCAGTGTGTTTCATCATCACTCTTCAGCAGATGCACAGGTTGAATGGTTGGGCCTATGTAATACAGTTAGCTGGATGGGACATGGGATGGGCTGTTGAAATCACACAACTGATGTCTGTGGACCTCGTTAAGTCTGTCTTTCTGGAGCCTGCTACGGGTGCATGAAGCTTTTGGCTGCCCACAGAGGTCGTGAACTCTACTGAGATCACAGCAAATGTTAGCAAGGTTGATGAGTAGATCTGGTACACCGCTCTCTGTCATCTGCTCAGCCTTTCTAGTTGTGGATCTGGGAGTTAGCAAATTATCTCCTCAGCTAGAATGGATGCCATAATTATTTAACCTAGCCAAGGCCAGGGCAGCCAGTGAATAAGGGAGGCATAGCTAATTCCCTGAAATCAACCTTTCCCTTCCTGTGCCAAGTGTATCTTGGCAGATTAGTGAATGTGGACCAATATCTTAAATTCAGCAATGGCTGTGGCCATAGAATGAGATACTCTAAGGTAGGATAGGTATCACTGCATAACTTTGCAATAGCTAGATGGTTACTGGAGTGTTGCAAGGACAGAATGTAGTTCTTACAGCCAACTGGAAGGGTGTAGGAACACAGAGAATGAAGGGGAAATAATCCATGTCACAGGACTAGAAGAAAAACTAGAGGGTTATTGGAGCATTGAAGGTAGGAGATATCCAAAAGCAAGTGTTTTTTCCTAAAATTTCACACCAATATATTTGTCATTGTCATGGAGTTCACTCACCAGAGCAGCACCTCCTGCTGGCAGTGTTGGGGATTAGCTCTCTCAGCTGGTGCGCCCTGGGCTGATGGTGCTTCTCTCATCACCTTCTCCACTTGCACTACTGGAAAAGATCTCATCTTCAACGAGTTCAATGATAGCAGGATTGAGCCCGATGGGTGCTGGGGAAAGAGAAATTAAGGAATGTTTCAGGTACTGCTTATAATGCAGGTAGCTGGGGGAGGGGACGGGTTGTGGTTAGCTATATATATTCGTATTTTTTAAGATCTGCCTGGTGCAGAAAAAGCCTAGAGCTTGAGCTGTCCACAGTACTTATGTCAATGTGTGATATAGGACACGATTTTCAAAAGTACTCAGCAATGGATGGATTCTGCTTCCGTTGAAATCAGTGGACTCCAACAGCATTAGAATTAGCTTAAAAATTCTACAGGATGAATTGTGGTAAATCTATAGGGACTTCAGCTGAATATATACCCCCCCTACTGCCTTTTTCTATATAATCAGCTGGGGGGGGGGTCTTTGGGGTCAGTTCAGATCTGGGTGAAAACTTTGGAGATTGCATACATCTTTATTTATAATCCTTGGATGTTTCTAATAACTTCTTAACAAATAGATGTTCATGCTATTTTGCAGTATTGGCATCAGTGATGAAGAGATTGAAATGAGTATAATACAAAACAAGTCAGAATGGTGCACAGCATAAAATAAATCTCCAATTACATAAACATCTCCAGTACAGCTGCACTTTAAAGATCATACATCAGTCAGAGGCTTTGAACAGTGCTTTCTCTAGAGCTTGGGTAGATTCTCATTTTTTCTTTTTATTAAAAGTCTAAACCAGGAGCATTAAGACGAGTGATTAATTTTTTTTAGATAATTATAAAAAGAGACCTAGGAGCAGAGCTTTGGTGAAACCTCTGTTGGAGATTAGGATATATGACACCGTGAATAGCTGGGAAAGAAGGGAACCAGAATTTTGTGGGGACAGGTGAAAAGAGGGTAGAAGGCAGAGGAACAGGAAAGAGACCGAGAAGGAGAACGAGATGGAGGACAAAAAATAAAGGAAAAAACACTTAATATAAATACATTCCCATTAAGTACATGATTAAAGCACAGTTCCAGTCTACAAAGTGACTGTACAAATGGCACTTTGACTTCTCATGTTTACGGTCTCTCAGTGAGTGCTGTATTTAAGGTGCTCAGTTCACAAGCTCAAAGCTTTCTTTTCAGGGCTTGTCTATGCTACCGCGCGGGGTCGATCTAAGATATAGTAACTCCTCACTTAAAGTCATCCTGGTTAACACTGTTTCATTGCAGATCAACTAGGGAACATGCTTGTTTAAAGTTGTGTAATGCTCCCTTCTAATGTTGTTTGGCAGCCACCTGCTTTGTCCACTGCTTGCAGGAAGAGCAGCCCCTTGCAGCTAGTTATGGGGGCTTCGAACCAGGATGGACCAGCAGCCCCCCTATCAATCAGCTCCCCGCTCCCCTATGTTCCCTGTGCTGTAGCCCCCCAGCAGACTGTCAGTTGCCAGGCAGTTCAGCTGTCCCTCCCCCGCCCCCCCACCATGTGCTGCTCCTGCCCTCTGCCTTGGAGCTGCTGGCAGAGACTCCTGCTTGCTGTGCAGGGGAAGAAAGAGGGGGGCTAATGTCAGGGTTTCCTCCTCCCCCTGCTCCTGTACCCCGCTTACCCCTTCTCCATATAGAGCAGGGAGGGGACATGGAGGGAGAGAGGCAGAGTTTGGGGCAGCAGCTGCGGTCTCAACTTCCTGATCCACTTAAAAAGACAATGCACTTAAGAGTGGATCAGGTTACTTAAAGAGGCAGTGTGTATTTTTCTCTCCCACACACAAGGTGTGTGTCTGTCTTTGTCTGCTATGCTGTCTCCCCTCCCTCGTGTTTGTGCTGCTTTGTGTGAGAGGCTACATTAACAACAATGTGTTAACCCTTGAGGGCTCAACCGAGTGCTAGTTCATCAGTAAGCAGCAAGTCATTCCCTGGAAAATATCCCTCCCTTTTCCACCCTCTAACTTCACCACCTCAACCAAGCTTCACAATCATCATAACTGTGAACAGCATTAAATTGTTTGTTTAAAACATGTACTGTGTATATATTTATATAATATATAGGTTTTGTCTGGTAAAAAAAATTTCCTTGGAACCTAACCCCCCCATTTACATTAATTCTTATGGGGAAATTGGATTTGCTTAACATCATTTCACTTAAAGTCACATTTTTCAGGAACATAACTACAATGTTAAGCAAGGAGTTACTGTATGCAACTTCAACTATGTGAATAGAGTGGCTGAAGTCGATGTACTGAGATCTACTTACCGCGATATCTTCACTGTGGTAAATTGACACCTGACACTCTCCCGTCGACTGTGCTTGCGCTTCTCATTCTGGTGGATTACCAGAGTTGATGGGAGAGTGCTCAGCGGTCGATTTATCGTGTCTAGATGAGATAAATTGACCCCCCACTGGATCGATTGCTGCCCACCGATCCAGGGGGTAGTGTAGACAAGCCCTTACTGTCAGCCCTGAAAACTTAAGCTGGGCTCAGAGTCATACTGCAGTCTTTCCTTCTCACTTATCACCACCAGTAACAAAAAATCTCTAAGATATAGCAAGTCCTTAATGACATTGATGGAATAAAATTGCCGTCATTGTCTTTTCATGGGTGTAAATGACTGAGATGTAGTATATATTCTCTTGAGGAATAGGCAGAAACAGAATCTGGCTCCTTCTCTCCCATTTGTGTTAGCTTTTCAGAAGGAGCTCAGCCTGTTGCATTTTAGGGAACAGGGTAAATGTTTAGAGTACATTTTTTTTAGGGGAAAAACTGGCTTATAGTGGAAAACTGCGGCTAGAGTTGCAGTGTTAAAAGTAGATGTGACAAAGGTAAGTTGGTGGGCAGAATGCAAGTGAAATGGGTAAAAAGGATCCAAACAAGGACCCAATCCTATAAGCATTCTGCACATAGAACTCACACTGAAGTTCATGAAAACACTCCATGCCAATCCAGCCACAGAATCAGAACCTGTGTACAGCCTAGTCCAAGGCTGCAGATCATTGCTGTGTCTTCCATTGTTGTCATGACTATCTGAGTGGTTTAAGTAGAGACAAAGAGTTCAAGTTACTGGCTATGGTGACTTCAGTAAATTATCCAAGTCAGACTCTGTGCACTCTGAGATATTTTCTGAACCAAACATTTTTACATGATGTTTAAATGAAGAACAGAAACTAATAATGCTAAAATAATTGACTGCAAAACTCAAATTAAAATCATATTTCTGACTTCTAGTAAGGCAAACTGAGTTCAGACTAGGGGCTTTATCTTTCATACAGCAGAGAAAAAAGGATGTCTGAAAATCTCTCACTCAATTTTGATTAAAACACACAATGAATGAGATTGAAAAGGGTATCATCTCTCTTCAAGGACATCGAAAGGACCAGGAGATTTCAGAGTGAACATTGTGAAAGCCTGAAATGCTCCCTAAATTGTGACCTGAAGTCTCAGAATTTATCCATTTATCCTCAGAATATCTTTAAAGTAACTTCAAGGAATTTAGATGACTGCCTACAGTGCCAAGAGATGATAAACAATCAAAATAGATATAACACATGCACTGAGCACCCTCAACTCCCATTCAAGTCGGCCCTCAGCATTTTTGAAAATCTGGCCAACATGGTGGATTGCCATCAAAGGAGGTCAAAGGACCTTATAAACATTAATTAGCTGTGAGTGACAAAGTGTGTTATACCCAACAATTTATTGAATCTTTGAAGACAGGTCTCACCCCCTATTTTCACAGCTTCCCAAAAAACCCTAGTCCTGATTTTGGTGTCTAGAATAGTGGTTTCTACATCCATTTATGTCTGGGTTGCTGTTAGCAGAGTGCTTAGCTCCAGGCTAATGTTAATTATTTAGTATAAGAGGGGTAGCCGGGTTAGTTTGGATCTGTGAAAAGCAATAAAGATACATAAGAAACATAAGCTTTCATGGGTGAAGATGTCTGACAAAGTGGGTATTCACCTACGAAAGCTCATGCTCCAATATGTCTGTTGGTCTATAAGGTGACACAGGACTCTTTGCTGTTAATTATTTAGACTCTCATGTTATAATCTCATGTCCTCTCTAATGTATCTCAGTGATCCAATGTTGGCCCACCATAGGGAACAGGCCTCACAAAGTCATCTTCCATTACTGAATTTTTCACATGCAACAGAAACAGATTTTAAAAAAGAAACAGCATTTATGTGAATCCTTCGAGTAGGAGTTGCTCTCACCTCATTAGTAAAGCTGGCTTCCCCTATTTTCAGCTCCTCCTCAAAATTCTCTTCTACTTAACCAAAATCGCAGCAATTTATCTTATTAGCAGGCAGGAGGGACATTCTGTCTCCTGTGAGGCTGCTATCAAAGATACTAGATTAGCTGCTAGAATTGAAGGGAAACACAGAGTTTAAAAGGCAGCAACCTGTGTTGCAGTCCAGAAAATAAATTCCAACCTGCCAAATACAATAAGAGGAAAGAATTACTCTAAGTTTTAAAAAGGTTAAGTAGATGTAGTGCTCACGAAAAGTGCTGGACTGATAAACACAGGCAGCTCACTTCCAGGGTTATCTACAGCACACTGCCTATCTCCCTCATGCTGCTAGTCAATATCTCACACTTTCCCTCCAGTGACCTCTACTAGCAGAGAGTGTAGTTCCATTTATTTAGCCCCTGGTCTCTCTATTGAGATTGCTAATGAGCAAAGAGTGCTGAAATTTTTTTAAAGTTTGCTTTACCCTGCAGCCAAGTTAAACTGAAGAGTGTAATATTCTATCACGGTCACATAAAGTTTGTCTAGACTAGGATTTAAATTGTGATGTTAGCACACGCTAAACTGGTTGGGTTAAAAGCATAGGCTCTCCCCAAGGCAATATACCTTCTCTACCCTAGGCCTTTAATACATGTTAATTAGTACAGCCTGGATGCACAAAAGGAGTTAGACACCTAAGTGCCAGTTTTAGGCTCCACTGCAATGCATAAAACCCTGCAGGCACTTAAACTTACTCGGAGCCCATGTTTCTGCAGTAAAAATTCACTGGACATTTATGTTTCTGCCTCTGGACACATGCACTACAGCCTCCCTCCGTGTGTTTCTGGGCACCTATCTCCTGCCTAAGCCTCATTAATTCACAGACCAGGGGAAGATAGTATTCAACTTTCTAAGTTCCGTGTGGGACCAGATGCAGTAGGCAAGCTCAGAGGGCACAAAAAAACAGCCCAGAGAGGGTTGGAGGAGGATGAAAATCACTTCCCTCGCTAACTTTCAGCTTAGTGGCCATAGTGCTCATTGTGGAAGAGCTCTGGTTCAAGACTCCCTCTGCCAGTGGGGAGAAGCAATTTGAACAGGAATCTGCCACCTCGGGTGAGGGCTCTAACCTTTGGACTTCAGGATATTATGATGGGAGACTCCCTCAATCTCTCTTGCTTAAGATGGAACACTGTGGATAAATAATTAAGCAAGTGGCACAGGGGCACTGGCCCAAATGACTCTTGAGAGCGAGGAGTACAAGCATGAAAATAGCAGAGAATCCTGTGGCACCTTATAGACTAACAGAGGTTTTGGAGCGTGAGCTTTCGTGGGTGAATACCCACTTCGTCAGACGCAGGTAGTGGAAATTTCCAGGGGCAGGTATATATATGCTAGCAAGCAAGCTAGAGATAACGAGGTTAGTTCAGTCAGGGAGGGTGAGGCCCTGTTCTAGCAGTAGAGGTGTGAAAACCAAGGGAGGAGAAACTGGTTCTGTAATTGGCAAGCCATTCACAGTCTTTGTTGAGTCCAGAGCTGATAGTGTCAAATTTGCAAATGAACTGAAGCTCAGCAGTTTCTCTTTGAAGTCTGGTCCTGAAGTTTTTTTGCTGCAGGATAGCCACCTTAAGGTCTGCTATAGTGTGGCCAGGGAGGTTGAAGTGCTCTCCTACAGGTTTTTGTATATTGCCATTCCTGATATCTGATTTGTGTCCATTTATCCTTTTCCGTAGTGACTGTCCAGTTTGGCCGATGTAGGTTTTCGATATAGGGTGGTGTAAATGTGACCTATATCGAAAACCTACCGACCGCTATGCCTACCTTCATGCCTCCAGCTTCCATCCCGGGCACATCACACGATCCATTGTCTACAGCCAAGCACTGAGGTACAACCGCATCTGCTCTAACCCCTCAGACAGAGACCAACACCTACAAAATCTCCACCAAGCATTCTCAAAACTACAATACCCGCACGAGGAAATTAGGAAACAGATCAACAGAGCCAGACGTGTACCCAGAAGCCTCCTACTGCAAGACAAACCCAAGAAAGAAACCAACAGGACTCCACTGGCCATCACATACAGCCCCCAGCTAAAACCCCTCCAACGCATCATCAGGGATCTACAACCCATCCTGGACAATGATCCCACACTTTCACAGGTCTTGGGTGGCAGGCCAATCCTTGCCCACAGACAACCTGCCAACCTGAAACGTATTCTCACCAGCAACTGCACACCGTACCATAGTAACTCTAGCTCAGGAACCAATCCATGCAACAAACCTCGATGCCAACTCTGCCCACATATCTACACCAGCGACACCATCACAGGACCTAACCAGATCAGCCACACCATCACCGGTTCATTCACCTGCACGTCCACCAATGTAATATACGCCATCATATGCCAGCAATGCCCCTCTGCTATGTACATCGGCCAAACTGGACAGTCACTACGGAAAAGGATAAATGGACACAAATCAGATATCAGGAATGGCAATATACAAAAACCTGTAGGAGAGCACTTCAACCTCCCTGGCCACACTATAGCAGACCTTAAGGTGGCCATCCTGCAGCAAAAAAACTTCAGGACCAGACTTCAAAGAGAAACTGCTGAGCTTCAGTTCATCTGCAAATTTGACACCATCAGCTCTGGACTAAACAAAGACTGTGAATGGCTTGCCAATTACAGAACCAGTTTCTCCTCCCTTGGTTTTCACACCTCTACTGCTAGAACAGGGCCTCACCCTCCCTGACTGAACTAACCTCGTTATCTCTAGCTTGCTTGCTAGCATATATATACCTGCCCCTGGAAATTTCCACTACCTGCGTCTGACGAAGTGGGTATTCACCCACGAAAGCTCACGCTCCAAAACCTCTGTTAGTCTATAAGGTGCCACAGGATTCTCTGCTGCTTTCACAGATCCAGACTAACACGGCTACCCCTCTGATACTTGACAAGCATGAAAATGACTCTTCAGCCTGGTCATTAGAACGCTTGCCTGGGAGGTAGAGATCCATGGTCCTATCCCCCCTTACTCTAATCTCCCTTTTCTTATTGATCCAGAGTGCAATAGCTTCAACAGGAGAGACTGTTGTGTATTTCCCCAATGTACAGTCTGGACTGTCGAACAGCTGTCTCCACTCAATTCTCCAATCTAGGGTGCCGTTTACACTGCTTTGCTGCGAGAACAGCTACTCCTGGCCAGTTCTCACACAGCCTCCAGCACACAAAAAAAATCACTCTCAGCTGAATTACATGAATGCTCTGGCCAGCCACTCATGCAGGGTGACATACAGCAAATTTCTAGTCCCAGACCTTCCCCCAGAAATTTTCCTCTTGTACTGCGCAGCTCCTTCCTGGACAATACAAGCTCATAGAAAGTCCATCATTCCATCAATGGAAAATGATATGCACAAGCCTTGCTATCTCACATGGAGGTTCTCAAACACTTCAGTCCAAACATACTGGGTTAGGTAAAGCAAGTTTATTAACTACAGAAAGATATATTTTAAGTGATTACAAGTAATGAGACATAAAAATCAGAGTTGGTTACAAAGAAAATAAAAGATAAAATGCAGACTGATATCTAACTTAGCAAGCTAAATGGATTCAAAGCTAAGGATTTTTTTCACAATATGCTCTTTAGTCTTTACTGGCTGGAAGCCTCCAGTCAAGGAACCCTCCCCCAGTTCAGTGTTTCTTCAGACATTGCTGCTGCTGTGAGCAGAGAACAGTGGGAGAAAGAGGTCATTTGCATTGTGTGTGTGTTCTCTATCCTTATACCATTCACCCCTCTTTGAGGATTATCTCCAGCTGGGGTTCATGTAACATTCAGTCTGTTTACATGGGAACCCCCAGTTCTATTTCCAATATGTACAGTTCTTGCTTACAATCTTCTTCCTGCTGAAGAATGGCCATTTAAATAGGTGATTGTCCAATAGGTTATGCTGACCTAGCTGAGGTGCTGGCTAAGGAACTGGTTTGGGCTGCTTGTCTAAGCATGGAACATGTCACAGCAATGTAATACAGTAGAATCTTATACATTTACATTACCATGTTGTCACACATTTATCAGGACAATAATGTTCAGAAGATTATGAGTTTTCAAATGATACCTCACAAGTCATACTTTGTATATCATTTATCATGGTATTGTAAAAAGGATGAACATAGGGGTACTGTCTGTCACAATTGTATTTTTAAAAATCATTAACCCACTAACAAAAGATTATAAAACAAATACGTGGGTTTGTTTTATCTCTATTTTATTTTTCCAGCCCAGTTGGTGTATTTTTAAAGTAACATACTGCTCGTGTTTAAAATAATTTAAAAGTGTGATTTAACGTTGTAATTCACATCTGCTAAAAATAACACAAGCTTTAATGTTGCACATAAATTCTAAGTCCTAATAATCAAGTATCTGAGTTAATGAGCATTCCATCCTCACTCTTATGGGAATGAAATACTTCCCAAACTGTTGCTATTTTTGTATTGAAGAGAGATAATGACTCAATGTTGGGTTTTTGTGCACTGAGGCTCTATTTTTTTTATCTCATATTGTTGCTGAAACCCATCTGCTTTAGCTAGGCCACCTGCTTCTGAAATAATCCCTCACCACACATACTTGATATAGGCCCTGCGCCAGTGGAGCACTTAAGTGCATTCTTAACTTCCAGCATGTGAATAGTCTACACTGACCAGTAAACCACATTTAGCATCATATCACCTAACATGATTGTTGACATCAATGTGCAGACATGGTAAAATTTCATTGTCTAGCAGGCCTATGCACTGAACATAAGACAGAACCTTTTATCCATAGGCTGTTGCCATTAGCTTGAATGCACCTCAAGTTGGTAATGACTGAAATCCATTATTTTGTGCTAGTTGTGTTATATTCAATAAGATTAAGTTGATGGTTTCAGTCTAATTCTTTGTCTTTTTTTAAAATCACAAAACCCACACATATCTACTGTGGTAGGCACCTGTCAGCATAATTACTACAGTCCCTTGGTGGTCAACCTCATCAGAAAGGCCAAGCACAGAATGGGTTTTATTGTCTCCCCTCTCAAGCAGATCTCTCCAGAAGAATATGGATGGAGTGGCACTGAGGAGTTTTCTTCTGTCACTGCCCAGGCTATACCTCATCATTTGACATCACTGGAGACTGAAATCCTCTGTTTATATAATGAATTCATCAACATCAATTATCAGTTCAGTAATCACATTCAACACTGCAAAGAGAGGGAGATTTGGAGCCCACTAAGGGCTTGTCTGGACAGAGTATGGGTGGGGCAAACTGTGCCGTAAATCTATTGCACACCAGCATACCACACATCCTAGCTGTCTGCGTGGACCCAGCCACCACCCACTAAAAGTTTCTTAGTGTGAATGGACTGATTCCTGTTTGAAATAGGAATACATCAATGCACACTGGCCAACCTTTACTGCATGACAGCAGGGTCCACATGACAATTAGTACATGGCCCATCAGAGCACTGTTAGATTTACATCCCAGCTTGCCACGGACTAACTTACCAGTTAGACAAGCCCTTGGTCATACATCTTTGCTACAAATACAGTTTTGGCTCATAACTGTCAGTAAATTTTAATAACTACTTTTATACTGAAGGATCCACAACCTGACCTAGGTAAGGAAATAAATGGTAGAGAGATGTCTCCCAAAACAATTACAGTGCTAAAATACTGATGAACTACTTAATGTTGATTAGACCAGGAAGCCATGTCATTTTACTTCCCTCACCCCACTTTGGTTTTTTGGTTTGCACCACTCATAAGAGCACACTGTAAAATCAGTTCTGTTTATTTAGAGTTGTTAACTGTTTTTAGGGCTTTCGTGCTTTTAGAACCCAATCCAGTGCCAATGGGAGTATTTCCATTGACTTCAGTAGGCATTAGATTGAGTGCTCAGGCTTTTGTAGGTAGAACAAAAATAACTTAACAGCGGTCAACAGTATTAGTTATTTCCAGAACAACAAAATGGCAAACATCCACTAGTTTCTTACTGTCAAAGGGTCACCATCAGTTTGTATGGTGGCTACTAGCTGAGTCTAGTTTCATGCACAGTGTTCCCAAACTTGTTCTATGAAGTGTTGCTCAACTAGCCACAAGACACCATTCTGTCACTCTTGTCAACTCATAATCAGGAGAAAGTCAGATGCAATCAATCAAGTGTAATGTTCCACCTGGCATGAACTTTAGCAGACATATTTATACCACAAATTTGCTTGCAGAGTCTCTATTCACTCTGTCTGGGTGTTACAAGGAAAAAAATTTGAAGTTGGGCTGCACCATTACTGGAACTCAAAAATGTCACTTATATTCAAATCCCAGATAGGTGAAAGTTTCTGCAAAAGAATTACTGCCTCAAAAAATCTGGGCTGCTTTGCAAAGACAAAGACTGTTTCCTCTTTGGAGAGTTGCTTAGTTCTACATGAGAGCTAATTGCCGTCAAGATCCTTAGGTTTCAGGAAGCTGCAAACATATGTGATAATGAAGCATTATCATTAATTGCCTAGCAAGTAATGTGTCACCAACAACTACAGTCAGTCCCAGGCAGAAAAGAATAGCATGCAAGTCATTGTTCTTTTCCGCCCTCTGTGATTATTAGCTTCCATAGTGACATTAGTCATTACCTCTCGCAGAACCACGATTATTTCACTTAACTGTTGAAGTTTACAGCAAAAACGTTACTCTGTTGAAAAGGGTCAGAAATCTCATTTTGCATAAGTGACACAGAGCAAGACAAAGGGCTCATTGTACAGAATAATGCGCTGCTGGGATGCTGTCATGACATAGTCATAATGTAGCACCACTGTGTGAGAACCCAAATCCTGTGCATTACCAACTTCCCAGAGGAGCTGTGAGGCCATATCTGAGGAACCAGCTCTTCTATGCTTGGTACCATTCAAGACGGAGGAAAGACTACAGGCTAATAGTGCTTCTTTACAATGATTTGATTATTTTTATAAGTTTTAATCTTGTGTTATTCAATTTTTTAACCTAGTACACCATCATATAACCATCTTTATTATTTTCTGTGTTTTCAATTTTAACTTTTTAATCTGTTTTAGTAATAAAACTGAAACTAATTGCTAATATTCTGTCCTTTAGCCAAGGAACCCTGAGAAATGTGTATGGGCAATTGGATAACAGCTCTGGTCAAAAGGATTAACCAATACTCCGGATCTTGCGGGTTGTTTCCACTAGATGCAGAAACTGATGGTAGAGTCAGGTATTTCTTTGATACAATCCTGTTTATTTACAAACAACGTATATAAAGTCCTGTTTCCCTGAACAGAGTAGAAATCAGACAAGAGGAGACAGTTTCTTAGCTCACAATTCCAAGCCCTATTACAGCCAGCACTCTGCTTACAAGTTCTCTCAGCTTTTTCTCAGGATCATGCTCTAAGTGCTTCTCTAACTCTATGGTGCCACTTTATTGCCTTTTTTGTCTTCCTCTGTAGAGTTTCTGGCATACACGCTCCCTCCTTCACATTCTTCCCCTCTTCTCAACACTCTCCAGCCCCCTGCATTTGCACTCTGTCCACATAGCTGAGCTCTTCATGTGTGACCTGTGCTTGTGTAACACCAACAGACCCCAGTGGTCAGTGGATAGGATCAAACCTGGGACCTCTGGAGCTAAATGAATGAGCCTCTACTGCATCAGGGCCAGCTCCAGGCACCAGTGTAGGAAGCTGGTGCTTGGGGCGGCCAATTCAAAGGGGCGGCACTCTGTCCGGTATCGGGGCGGCACGTCCGGGTCTTCAGCAGGAATTCAGTGGCGGGTCCCTCATTCCCTCTCTTCCTCTTTGAGCTGTAGCCGAATAACCACCAAAGAGGAAGAGAGGCGTGACTGAGCTGCCACCAAAGTGCTACTGCTTTTTTTTATTGTTTTGCCACTTGGGGCAGCAGAAACGCTGGAGCCAGCCCTGTACTGTACATCATCTTTGTTTTGTCTGGGGTCAGCTGTGGCCAGCTGGTGTTCAGCCACATGCTGATTACTGTTAAGCACTAAGAACACTTTGGGATGGTGCAGTATACATCTGGTGGCATGGAAACATAATTGATTGTCACCCATGTACATCTGGCATTTCAGCTGGTGTTGTCCCTCTAATGGTTTCAAAGAGACATTCAGTAAGTTTGGAGAAAAAATTCAATGCTTGCTGCTTCTTGTTTTGTAATGTGCTTCTCATTTTCCCCACAGGAGAAATGTTTATATTCAGCCTGTTGATCTAGTTCAGGATATGGGCAGCTGTGTGCACTGAGATGGGAATTACCCATTTTGAAACCACAGGGAACAGAATTTGGCCTGTAGAACCTTTGCTGCTAGAGAGGATGCGGAGATAGAAAGAACCAGGACACTGTGTTCTGAGAAACATCTTTCTACTTCCAACTCAGTAAATTTGATCTGGAAATCCATAAGACACAGCTTTGTCTTAACCTTTTTTCTCCTCAGGCTTAAAGGAAGATGCAGTCTTGATTTCCACTCCATCATTATGGACAAGTGTCTACTTCTGGACTTTGATAGGATGCCTTATGAGAGTCACCACCAAGTCTGCCTCTTCCACAAGCAGAGATAAAATCCTCCACCAAGTCCACACCTTGACCAGCTGCTTGGGGGTGTCTTTACTGAACCTGGACACAAATTTAGTCGTTCATGGTGCAAAGGAACTATTCCAGCATCAAAACTTCCATAATGTGATCTACTCACCTATTCTCAAGATGGATCAACATTATTATTACTCTTTGAGATGCAGATACTGCCCCAAAAGCCATTCACAAGGCACACCAGTATAAGATCTGCTAATGCTCTTGATTTAAATTCCATTTCCAAGATTTCAGTAATAAATTTAGTCACAAGACTCCTGTACTGCTCAGTTCAAATTCAGGTTAGCAACAGACATCCACTATGTACTTAGAGGCCACCAAATACTGTGGGTCCATAGTTTTTTGTCCCTCACAGCTCTGACCCAACAATATATGCAGCCTGCAGTAGCTGGTGATAGCACAAGGAGGTATTTAGACTGGTTCCACTTCATACCAAACCAAAAGAAGTTTCAGGGTTTTTTTTCTTTTAAACTTCACTGCTTTCCTCTTAAGCTGCAATAGTTGCTACATGCTCTAGTTTATTAGCTCTACTGACTAAAGGGACATTCCATAGATTAACAATAGGAAAACCTGCTTCTTGCATTTTGCCAGATGCCTGTCGCAGAAGTTGCAAATTATTTTCTAATGACTCACCGGAGATGACACCATCCAAAGAATGCTGCTACAAAACTTTCACAGTCCCACAGGGTTTGGTTCATGAAATGCTGCACAGACACAAACCACTAGGCATTCAGGTAGATTGAAACAAACTGTAGGAGTCTGGCATACAGTTTACTCCTGGCTTCCCTTGGTTAGTATCAACTATCAATATCCTTTACTCATATATAATGTAGTTACACAAGGTAGTGACTAAAACTGGTACTTCGTTTAATTTCCATCACCCAGCCCATCTTTGGGAACAAAGTCTTGTCTACAGTGGGATCTTTGACTGTTTCATTAGATGTTTTTGCTCAGACTGGAGCACAAACAGCTCAGAGTGTCTGAATTGATTTAAGATTTTGCCCTGTTCATGTGAAGGCTTGAGCTATGTCTATGCTACACATTATTTTGGTATAATTTATGTCGCTCAGGGGTATGAATAATCCACCCTAAGTTATACAGACCTAAGCGCCATTGTTAGACAACTTTATGTTGCTGGGAAAGCTTTTCTCACTGACATAGCTATCACCTTTCGCAGAGGCAGGACCTATTAAGCTGCCAGGAAAGCTTTCTCCTCTCGGCTTAGAGCATCTTCACCAGAAGTGCGGCATTGGTGCAGCTGCACCACTGTAAATGATGTAGCTCAAAACTGAGACATGTCTAGTGGGCTGTCATCTTCTCAGCTCCCTCAGCTGCTAAGTCCCTGTGTCTCTCCCAACACATGTACTAAGAGATCCCAACTCTCTTCTTATACACTATTGCCTATGCACCTATTGCCCAGATACTCCAGTCACCTTGACAAATACTTCCTTTGGATACTTATCTCCATGTGCATGCACCACACTGCCTACAATATAAGGGCAAACCATACACTTTTCCATTGCTTCTGTCATAAATATAAAGGGAAGGGTAACAACCTGTATATATGTAGTAACATAAAATCCCTCCTGGCCAGAGGTACAGAATCACTTACCTGTAAGGGGTTAATCAGTTCAATTAACCTAGTTGGTACCTGACCAGAAGGACCAATGGGGAAAGAAGATACTTTCAAATCAGGGGAGGGGGCAGGTTTTGTTGGTGCTCTTTTTGTTGGTTCCCTCTCGGGACAAAGAGAGAGACCAAGCAGGTAAACCAGCTCCTAACAAGATCCTAAAATGATACATCTAAATTTACAGAAATTGTAAGTAATAGCAAGGAAATGCGTTAGATTATCTTTTGTTTTAGCTTGTGAATTTTCCCTATGCTAAGAGGTAAGTTTATTCCTATTTTGTAACTGGGAAGCAGAGTCAGAGGGAATCCTCTGTGTTTTAAATCTTTTGATTTACCCTGTAAAGTTATTTTCCATCCTGATTTTGCAGGTATGATTCTTTTACTTTTTTAAAAATAAAATTCTTCTTCTAAGAACGTGATTGATTTTCAGTATCCTAAAAACCAGGGATTTGGTCTGTGCTCATTTTGTTAACCTATTGGTTGGCATATTATTCTCAAGCCCCCCCAAGAAAGGGAGCGAAGGGACTTGAGGGGATATTTTTTGGGGGGGAGGATAGGGCTTCAAGTAGCCCCTCCCTGAATGTTTGTTTAAATCACTTTGAGGTGGCAGCAATACCATCCAAGGACAAGGAAAGGAATTTGTTCCTTGGGGAAGTTTTTAACCTAAGCTGGTGAAATATAAGCTTAGGGGGTCTTTCATGTGGGTCCCCACATCTATACCCCAGAGTTCAGAGTGGGGAGGGAACCCTGACAGCTTCTCTAGATCACTTTACTATATTTTCATCATATAAAGAAGTTCAGGTCAATGCTACATTATGTTAAAAGAGTAATTGTTTGGAAAAATTGTAACAAACCCCTTGTCCCTCATAGGCGTAGGCTTGCACTGATGTGAGCAGCGGTGTGCAGAAACTGGATAGAGTCAGGCCATATCTATAGGTACAGCACTGCAGCTGCACCAATCCAGTTGTGCCACTGCAGTGTTTCTGGTGAAGCCGCTCTATGCTGCTGGCAGAGAGCTCTCCTGTCAATGTAAAAAAATGCCCACACATCTCCATGAGCGGCAGAAGCTACTTCGGTGGAAGAAGCTCTTCCATCAACACAGCACTGTGCACACAAGCACTTATGTTGGTGTAACTTATATTGCTCAAGGGAGGGGTTTATTCACAACCCCGAGCGGCATAAAAGTTATGCCGACATAGGTTGTAGTGTAGACACAGCCTCAGTCTCTGTGACAATGCAACACAGTCCCTAGAGGCAAGTTCTGTAGGGACTCCAACTATTTAAGCTAGTTGGGCAGGTAGGTTCATGCAGGAATTAAATGTACCCAGACAGAGAGAGCTTTACTCGCAGTCTGTCAGAGAGATCAGACACAGGTTAGAGGGAATGCTGGGTAGTTCAATTAAAAGACATACTGAACAGCAGATACCTTTATTAGCATAGAACCCATTTTGAACGCTCATGATAATTAGAGATCCCAGACTCTCTCCTCTGCAGGCTGGAACTTGAACCCATACCTGCTACAGTCCTGAGGGAGAGCTTTCCACTCCTTTGGCCAATGATCATGGATGAGACCTAACCCAACCTCCTGATTAACTCAGCTTATTGACTGAGTTTCCCACATACATCCTCACAGAGCTCCCTTTTCAGGCTGTTTTTCCTGGTCCATTTAAGAATGGTTCTGTACACAGGACTAACTCAGATCTCACCTTCCTTTGCCTGGATCCCCAGAGCTGCCTCCTCTCCCTTCAAACCTAAGCCGATTCTCTCTCACAGGCCTTTCATTCTTTGGGACAGATCCCAGGAGCTTCCTCAGCAGAGAAGCTGCTTCATGGGCCTGTCCGTCTTCCTATCTCTCATTCTATTCCCCTCTGTGATCTGTTGGGAAAGTAGAAGGGACACAGAGCTATCCATCAATTCATTAGTCTCTGATGAATCCTAATCTTGTAGCAGCTCATCCTGCTGCTGCAGAAACAGTATCAGCCCTTTCAAAATCCATTACAATATTTCCATTATTAGGTTCTCCATAGACAAATTGGATAAATTTCCCTTCCACACTCATCTCCTCAAATATCCTCTCTTTCAGGATTGCCTAGAGGGAAGAGAATTAGTTCACAAGACAAAAGATTCCTCTGGGGGAAAAGAAACCATTTTGAGAAGAAAAGAACAAGAGGTACTACCACACGAAGTACGCCAAATACTCCATTGAAACATCACCTTCTATTGAGTTTTTGATATAATTAGTTCCCCCCTAGGTCTATTTTAGTGTGGATAATAAAACAAACTGAAAAGAAGTGCGGAGACAAACCCTTGTCAGAGAATATAGCATAAGCAAACTGGATAATCAAAATTTATTAAACCTCCATCCAGCAGAACATATCAGCATGCAAGGTGTCTTGTTGCCTGATGGGAATAGTTATGCTTAAAGTTAAGCATGTGCAAACATTCTTTGCTGAATTTGGGCCTTAACCTTACAGAGTTTTGGATTATATTCTCCTTTACATTCTTACATATAACTTTTGGGCATCACATTGCATAGATGAAAGCTGCCAGTGAATGGTATGAACTTAACTGAATCTTTATTAATAACTAAAAACAATATATAATATTCTAATGTATCCCACCACTAAAAAAAGACAAAATCTTGAAAAAGAAATCTCTAATTTCTGCTTTTAAAACACTGCAAAGAAATGCATCAAGAACTGGAAAATACATTATATAACTCATCTTCCTCATGGTCCAGTATGGCACAAGGATAAGAATATCAAGCCTCATGTCAGTCCTTATGAATTGAAGAACTTCACTTATGTTACCTTTTTAACCAAAAAGAACAAGCTTATGTTAAATTTTTAACTGAAAAAAGATTTTAAAAAAAGACTCTAATGCTTCAACAGAACTATATTACCAAGCTAATCCGATCCTCCAAAATACTTAAAAATAAATACCTCCTTCTAACAAGTGACCCAGTTAACAATAATTAATCATTATAAATATTATATCATGTTTTTCATAGATTCTAGGACTGGAAGGGACCTCGAGAGGCCATCAAGTCCAGTTCCCTGCCCTCATGGCAGGACCAAATACTGTCTAGACCATCCCTGATAGACATTTATCTAACCTACTCTTAAATATCTTCAGAGATGGAGATTCCACAACCTCCCTAAGCAATTTATTTCTGTGTTTAACCACCCTGACAGTTAGGAACTTTTTCCTAATGTTTAACCTAAACCTCCCTTGCTGCAGTTTAAGCCCATTGCTTGTTCTATCATTAGAGGCTAAGGTGAACAAGTTTGCTCCCTCCTCCTGATGACACCCTTTTAGCTACCTGAAAATTGCTATCATGTCCCCTCTCAGACTTCTCTTTTCCAAACTAAACAGACCCAATTCTTTCAGCCTTCCTTCATAGGTCATGTTCTCTAGACCGTTAATCATTCTTGTTGCTCCTCTCTGGACCCTCTCCAATTTCTCCACATCTTTCTTGAAATGCAGTGCCCAGAACTGGACACAATACTCCAGTTGAGGCCTAACCAGCACAGAGTAGAGTGGAAGAATGACTTCTCGTCTCTTGCTCACAACATACCTGTTAAACTACAATAGCAGCATACACTTTTTAAAAGCATACAACTTATACCAAAAATTAATTCTCTCTCTGACAACGAAACCGAGAACAAAATCATATTTCACTTGTCAGGCAACAACTATCTCCTGTATAGTTTGGTTATATTAATTGTTTGTGGGTTGGTGATTTTGTTTTGTTTTGTGGAGATGTAGGAACAAACCTTTCATGGAATTACTGGAGAAATATACTGCCAGACACACAAGAAACTGCTCTTTGTTCAAACCACTTTCTGCGTAAAAAGAAAACAGGTTACTAAGGCAACTTGTGACCAAACAGAAAATCTTTTATACTGACAAAGGCCTCTCTTGGGAAGAAAACCAGCTGCCATACTGGAGTCAGAGAGGAATTTTCCAGATGTTATTCTTTTTCCCACTTAGTGGAGGGTTGTTTCCCTTTCTTCCCCCTTTCCCCCTTCTGTTTTTGTCTCTTTCTCAGGAAAAACGATGTTTCTAAATAAACATCACAATATGAACTCATGCACTCTCTGAGTCTTTTTTCAAAACAGTGTAAAATCCTAGGAACTGTACCCATAAAAAAACCCACTTTATTTACAAAGAGTCACAGTTACTACCTCATTTCTGACCATTCAAAACCACAAACATCTGGGTAAGCCATGACCACTACCCCCATGTAATATACCTCATAACAAAGCACCTGGAAGATCATGACATGGAAGGGTCTAACCAGCACAGATTCTGCAAAGGAAAATCATGTGTCAGTAATGTCTGAGGCTTTGTCTTCAGTAGGATCAAAGGTGCATCCTTATCACACAGCTTGTAAGGCAGTTAGTGGTTAAAATCCATTCCATTTATATTTATATTATTATGTGATTTAAACATGGTTTGTGGGATTATCAAAGTCTCCCATTAAGTGTATTTACATTTCCATCATGAAGGATTTCCCATGCAATGTGGACTCTGGCAGGTGCTAAATGTTTCACACAGTAATGAAGTGGTTAGTAAGGGTTGCACCAGGCTTTCAGGTAGAACATCATGAGGCTAACATGGGAACCAATGAAATCCTTGCTTAGTACCACCCATCTCTGTTTGCTTAGTCTTCTCAAGGAAGAAGAGATAGCAGACAAGCTGCGGGTGACATTTTCCTTCCTTCTACACAAAAGAAATCTCTGCACTGCAACCAAAGACATTACCCAAGGCAGCACAGCTAAAAATAGCAGTGAAGAGTGAAGACATGGCATCACTTGCATCAGCAAAGGTCGTCAAGCAAACCCAGAACTCCAGAGACATATTCTCACTCCTGGCCCACACTGCCGCCTGGTGCTGCTGCAACTTTAAAGCTATTTTTAGTCATGCTAGCTTGATTAAAGCTAGCCTGGGTATGTCTACTCAAGCTGCAACCACACCTTTGATTACAGCATAGGAATACCCGAAGAGTGTCTGCTGTTGTCTCTGAATCCAGAAGTACTAGAAGTCACGATATGTACATATGTACGTGTGCGTGTGTGTGTAAAGAGACAGACAGAAAGAGCAGTCTAACGAAGCTTCATGTGAAATATAATTTAACACTTCTAGAAGAAAAAAGAGGTATTTTATAAATGCTGTTGGCAAAAGAGAGCCTTTTATTGGGAAGAGGAGGGGAGAGGCAAAAGAGAGACAAGATCATTATTCCTAGGGTTATTATTTCACTCGTTTTAATTTTAACCAGCTCTTGGAGCCAGTATGTCTAGAATGACAGACAAAAGATGGAAGGCGAATAGAATGGGTTACCGTAGTCTATTTTTTGTCATGAAATATTTTCCAAAAATATAAATGTCAGTAAAACAGCCAAGCATAGACAACAAACACTGGCCCAGACAAACTTTCACCACCTGTAGAGCTAGTAAAACACATTGATGCTGCGTCTTGCACACAAAGTTTTGGGTGATTTTTAATGATTAGTTCTCTCTTTTTGGCTAGCCAACAAGCTGAGAGCTCATTTTTGCATGTGATTTTTACATGTAGCCAACTGAGCCTGGAGACCTTTGTCAAACCATTTGTATTTGTGCTCTGACAGTCATTTGGATAAACTTAAATAGTAAAAGGAGGAAGTGATTCTCCTTTTCAAATGCCATGAAGAATAGACAAGTACCCAATAGAAATCGGCATCAGTAGAGGTGAACGTTTGCTAAACAGGCAATCAAAGGAAAGCTGGTGACCAGTCCTTGGATTGTTTTCTTTTTTAAGAAGAGACTTTCAAGCTTCAGGGCAGAATGCATCCACAACTTGATGAGAGTTAGGAAGAAACTCCTGCTCTAGGCATGTTATGCCATAATTGTCCATTATGGGTTTCTTGCACCTTCCTCTGAATCATGTGTTACTGGCCACTGACAGAGAGTATAATTTGGTTTGCAAATCCCTATTATTACCAATGATTATGGACAAGAATGAAAGAATCAGCTGTTTCCTGAGGGGCTAGTTTGAATCTGCTGGCGGTTAGAACCTTTAAACTGAGCGTATTTGATCTGGAAGCCATGGAGGGACAATAAACATGGAAGCCTTTAATGCTATTTTCACAGTTACTTTTCAGAATGGAACCACACTTTTAAAAGGACTTCCTCATATTGCTTCTGATTATAGTTAGGGCTTTTGATTTTTGTTTTAATGGATAAACACTGATAAAACATCACCAATAAAAAATGAAACTGATGTTTATTCAATAAACACAGGAAAAACACTAGAAAATGATTATTTCTATCTGAGGGTTATCTACACAGAGCAATAATGCAGACTGTAGAGTATGATTTCTGAAGTGAACTAATCTGTTGCACACTAGATGGTCCATGTAGAGCCTGCTAGTGTGGACTAAGTGTGCTTTATCATAGTGCTATTTGAAACATTAAAGAGCACTAGGGAATATTATAAAGAGATTGCTCATCACAGTATATACTCCTGTAGCATGTCATATATATTACTAATTACAGTATATACAAAGAAAAAGCCCCAGAAACCCTGATTTTTGACATCATTATAAAACTCAAAAATTGCAAAAATATAATGCCAGCTTCTGAAAGGGAGACAAATGTATCCCTCCTTCTCTTCTCCTATATATTGCTGGCCTGCAGGATGCCATCAACCTATCTAAACCGTTTTTAGTTTCCTTTCCCACATCAGTCTCTTGGCTTGACTTATTTTCAGATGCCAGTTTCTTTAGGCTGCTGGCAAACAGTGGGGTTAATACTGTAGGTTGAGAGTTGTAAAAGAATAAATCTACTTTTCTTTTTGTTGAAAGCTACAAAACAAAAATCACCACTTATTCTCTATACCTTATGCACTTCCTAATGTTAAGTAAACTCGAAGCACAGTTATAGTCAAACCATAGGTGCTCCCTCTCTCGTTTGAAGTGTTTTCCATTATATACAAGGTTTACAGTTTGGTTCAATGGCTCTCAGCACCGCCCACTATAAAAATTGTTCCAGCACCTTTGAGTCAAAGTGATCTTGTAAAACTCCCATGGTGTGGTTTCATGCTCAGTATCTCTCAGAGACCAGATGAAGGTTACTAGCTTACCCTTGTTCTGTATTCAGAAGTTCTGCTGAAATCAGTCAGAGTTTTGTGCAAAGAGCAAAGTTGTGATACAACCCCACACATTCACTCAGTTTATTCTTAATAGTAAAGTAGCAACCAGCGGCCACAATTAGGGTCAGGGACCCATTGTGCTGGGCGCTGTACAACACAGAAAGAAATAGTCAAAGAACTTGCAGTCTAATTTAATGCAGAGAACGAAAGTGGATTTAACAAATAATCAGAGGGGATGCAAAACAGAAGATGAGGACAACAGTAACAGCAACATATGGTTACATAGACTGGCTATAGGCTAACTAAAACAGGTTAAAGTGTTTTAAAAGACAGATATATATAAACAAACATCAGAATTCCCTACAGGCCATCTGTTTAGTCATTATCAGTTGGTAATTTTCCTTAAATATCATGGCAGAAGTGGGTCTTGAGGAATTTGCTGGAGTACAAGATGGTGATTTTACGAACTAAATTGGGCAGGTTGTTTCATACATAAGGAGCAGCACGTAAGAAAGCACAAAAACTCTTGTGGGAGAAGGTGGATAAACAGGTGACAGAGACCGACATTGTTAATAGAGTGGGTGAGGTGGGGGCAATGGGAAGAGATACAGGAACCGATGAGAAGGGAGACGTAGAATTCTGAAGCGCTCTAAAGAGGAACACAAGCAAGCTGCAATTAGATGCAGTGGAGAGGGCAGAGTCAGTGGAGTGATTCAGAAAGAGAGGAAGTCTGGGTTGAATGATGAAACAGGAAGATTAGCTCAGCTTGCAATGGACCCAGTTGGGATGAGGTGGGCATAAGGAAGGCTAGAGATGCAGTAGTCAGGATGATGGGAGATGATGAGGCCCTGGATGAGAGTTTTAGCTATGTAGACAGAAAGAGAAGTGTGGATCTTGGAAATGTTCTGGGGGAACAAAGTGGTAAAGTTTGGGAATGGCCTAGATGTGCAGAGCTACAGAAAAGGCAGGGTGTCACCCACGCTCAGGCTTCAAGTGACAGGGGAGATGGCAGCACTGTCAGCAGGGACAGAGATGAGGGAAGAGAGGAATTTGATTTTGGCCGCCTCAAGCTGAAGTTGGCAAGGGGAGAGCTAATGGAGAATTCAGCACACTCCTCCAATGCTGAATAAACTCAGCACTGCTAACAGGAGTAAACCCGAGATTTTGTAAGTAATTGAGAACAGAATTTAGGCTAGAGTGTCTGCCTCTGTTCTGAGTCCCCCCAACTCAGAATATTTCAGTTAGGCATATCTGATTAACTACAGACATATTTGTCAACTCAATATTTCTCTGAAATGATTGGGTGGTCTGGGATACATGATTATGTTGGTAAGTACCAAAGTCACTCCCTTAAATACAGGGACTATAGTTTAGGGCCTGTGAACTAACACATTTGTCTGCCTCTATGGAGACATCTGTGTTATAATACCTTTACTGGTGCTGTGAATGAAACGACATTATTACTTATTTCAGCAGTGCTCAGAGGCCTAGAGCTTGTGCCAAGCACTGTAGATTCGTAGACTCTAATGCCAGAAGGGACTATTGTGATTATCTAGTCTGACCTCCTGTATAACACAGGCCAGGGGATTTCCCTGAAATTAATTCCTGTTTGAGCTAGCACACATCTTTCAGAAAAAACATCTAATCTTAATTTTAAAACAGTCAGTGATGGAGAATCTACCTCAACCCTCAGTAAATTGTGCCAATGGTTAATAATCCTCATTGTTAAAAATGTGCACTTTAGCTGTAATCTGAATTTATCTCAGTGCCAATAATAGGTCTTATATCAATGGGTGTACAAACATGCCTCTCTCTCCCCTGAAGAATGTATAATCTAAGCAGATAAAACAGACAAAGGAGAAATGGAAGTGAAGTGATTTGTCCAACCACACACGGCACCTCAGCAGTAGAGCCAGGAACAGAACTAAGGTCTCCTGAATTGTTGACTAGCACCCTATCTCTTGGAACACACGTGTTATATAAACCAGTGTCTTAGGGACCAATTTTGTAGTCTAGATTGACGCAAGCACAAAATTATACTTGTTCAGTGAGTGGGCTCTTAATACAGTACCAGATGTACTCTGGAAATGCTACCCTAGTATTTTGCTGGTTGTCTAAGTCACAGCAGCCCAGGGGAAAATTCAACTCTTACCTTTGACTTTCCTTGACGAGTTGACGTTAGAGGGGTTGGTTTGTTCACAAATTTGTATTCTTTATTTGCTTCTTGCCACCTGATTTCCTGTTTCCCATATTCTTCTGACTTATGACACCTCCATAAGAATGTCGTGCTACTTTGAGTCTATTATTTAGGAGTTAAATGATAGAAAAATCTAGTTGCCAGCTTTTTTAGTGTAGATCACATAAAAAGTGGCCTTAGAGTCTGGATTCTGCAAGATGCTCAACACTTTCAGCTCCCCCTTAAATGTGAGTTGAAAGCACTCAGCACATCACAGGGTCAGACCCTCACAGTACAGATCACTTGCAGGAGCTGAAGGCCTGATTTTCCTCTCTATATACTGATGTAACTACATTTACACAGGTTTCCAACCAATGTAAGGAAGAATCAGAACCTAGGTCATTTCAAAATCAAACCTAAAGTGTGTGCTTTATTTAAGGGAATTTAACATATATACCTCAAGCATCTTTCCTGTAAAATGAGTGGGCTGAATTCTAGATGTATTTGTTTTTTATTACTGAGGACAGTGTACTGCAGTGATTTAATTGCCACTAGCATTTTGGCTGGGTTGAAACACGATTTCTCATACAAGCAGAATTTAATCTCCAGCAGGTGTTTGTCGACATAACAAAAAACCCACAGTGCAATTTGGTACGATAGGCAGATGAAGTTCAGGACTAGAGAAAAAACAGAAGAGGAGTAGGGAGAGGACAGCATTGCAAGTAAACACTGAGGCACAGTAGCAGAGCTGCCTACGGATGTTTGCACAGTGTCTCCCAGCTCTGTCACTTCCCCATTTTCACAAATACTGAAAATGTCCCTGCCTCAGACAAACATTTATTTTAAGAGAATATAAAAAATGCCCACGTCCTGAGCACAGGAACAAACAGAACAGCACAAAGGGAGCATATTCACACCCCAATTGGATGCCAGCTGCTATTTCTCCTACTCAAAGCAGCTTCGCTTTGAAGTTAGTTTTGCTTTGGTCTGTCCTTTGTGATTCTCAAAAGGATGACAATTTCTAAAATAGCCCATCATTTCACAGGTTAGATGGAAAATGTGCAGCCATTGTGAAACATGAACAGCAGCAGAGAGTACTTAGAAGTGACTCTGAAGTGGGAAGGGAAGATCAGCAACAAGCAGCTGATGGCAGTAACGCTCCATTCAAAGCAGAGTGGAGGGGCGCAATCCTGGGACCTTACAAAGCTCTTCTTTGCAAGTGACCTCTGCATCAAGTGCTTTGAGCCGCTCTCCATCATGCCTGTCAGACTACAGGGTTCCAAATGCATGGAGGATACAGTGCTAACAACAAAAATCATTACATAATGGGCCTAATTCTCCACTACCTCACACCCTGTGTATTCATTCAGACCAAAGCAAATCTCAAAATGCTGCTATTCTGATCTGATAGCATTTTACACCCACCTCAAAAGAGGGCAATTGACAAAACAAGGCCCTGGAGAATCTGACTCCAAGGTTTCAAACATTGTCCTGTTCAGGCTTCTTGACTTCCAGTTATGGTGTAATTATTTAATCAGAGAACATAACCTAGAAAAAACAAGAGCTCAATGAACATAAAGACTTAGTTAAAAATAATATCGTGCTTTTAAACAGTTTGACAAAACGGTGCCCAGCATAATGTGAGCCTGGCAACCAAAATGCTTGCATGAAAAGCTGTTGGCAGTATTGGCGTGACTGGTTTGATGGAATCTACAAAAACTACAGAGTCTGCAGAGCACAGGCCAATGTATCATTCCCAGGCCAAGCTGGGAAGTTTTAGAAAATGCTAATGCTAGTACGTGGAACCAGTTCCTATTTGTGCACTCTGAGTCAGATCACGATTCCACTTAAGTTAAATTTGCCATGAACTTCAAGGAGACCAGGATTTGACTCAACAGACCTAAATGACTTCACTAAAATCCCTTCTCAACCATACTTCCCCATCAATGCTTTTCAGCTGTAACCCACCAAAGCTCCTAATAAATACAGCAATAAATAGGGGGATCATCTACACTCCTATTTAAACCACTGCAGATTTCTTTGGTCCTGTTTATCTTGCGGTATATACCAAATCCCTGCACTGAACACCCCAGATATTTGGATCTGGACCTGGACTGCATGGCTGATCCTTGTCTCTACAATGCATGAACCCAAACCCCAGATTGAAATGCCTCCAAAGTTTGGATTCCAACTTTGTGGGTTAGGTCTATCTCTAGTTCTAGTTATATGTTTTGAGCATCTCTACTGAATTCTGACATTGTCAAATGGTGCTTGACCCTCACACATGTACGTGGGGAGGAAGGGGGAGAACATACATCTTGTGTGGCCAGTTCAAGGGTCAGGCACAGTTGCAGTCCGAGAATGAAGGGGAGCTTAGCACCTCAAATGGAGCAGGGAGGGGCTGGGAGGAGGAGGAAGAGTCGTGGCCACTCTGCAATAACTCACAAAGCAGGACTGGCACAGGGAATTGAGGGGAACTAAGCTGCACACCACAAAGGGATGTAAGCAGCAGGTGGCCCTGTACGCTCAGGAGCTTGAGGAGGAATTTCCTTCCCAAGGTTCTTCAAGAGCAGTGCTGTTCTGCACTACCCCAACATAGAGCTATTCCTAAATAGCACAGCTTGGCCCCCAGAGGTAGGGACGACTTGTTGTACAACACTGAGATTACTGAAAAAATCATGATTACTTTGTGCTTCACGTCTATAAAAGCAGCTACAATCATTCTATCAAACATACGCTCAATTAGACTCTGACAGCTGGTGGGCTTAGGGTAGAGGTAATAGATGATCGAGCCTTTCCCCTTCGGCTCATTGCTTCTAATCCAGTCCGAGTCCTCAGTAATCAAACATGGTTACCCTTTGATGGCTGATTGGTGGCCTGTGTGAAAGGAGTTGGTAGTTTTAGCTCCAGTTCTTAGAGAACAGCTGTCCAAAGAATAAAAGCATCATTGCAACTGACAGCTGGCAGTGTCAGCAGAGACACAAGGATTGAATAGGTATAGAAAATTAACCACGCTATAGCGATGGCCCCTCCATGTCACGGTTGAGGCACATTGGCACAGCAGCCTGGGTGACTGCCTCAGCTATACATGACGTTACAATATAACCAATGATAGCAAAGAGGTTCAGTTGTCATGGGATAATAGTTTCCTGTTATGATAGGAGAGATGAGTGAAGACAAAGGTCAAGGTTAGCCCTGGTGTAAAGCAAGAGCAGTTCTATTACATGCAGCTGCACCTAATTTCACCAAAGCTGTATTTGACCACAATATTGTCAATTCATGACACATCGAACCTGTGCTAATGTCCTAGTCTCATACCTTTAGTTCTCTTATGTCAAACTACTGTAGAATAAACCATCCTAGATGATGGCACAGCATAGTGGGCTGGGTAAAAAGATGCTCTCTTTTACCATTATGGTCCTGCTGCAGTGACTAGCATATACAACAGACTTTCGAGTGCTTCAGCCATTCAAGAGAGATGTACAGAGGCTTCTTTTAAGAACTGCAAACTGTATGTTAATTAGTAATTAGAGAGAGGGAAAAGATGCATTAGGTTATTGCATGTCAGTTAGTGAATTTGGATCATTCAGAGAGAGAAAAGGAAAAGATACATGAGTTCAGTCTATTGGCCTACCTCTTCAGAATTATTCTCTACAGCATATTTATGAATACATTCTCTAGTCTGTGTTAGAAGTTCCAAGAGATGGGTCGTCTAGGACTTTCCTAGGGAAAGTATTATGCAGCCTAATAGATCTGTGTCAGGAACTTTCCCCTGATCCTCAGCTGTTTTGTAAAAGTAATTATTTTATCATCTTTCACTTGTGTATCACCTTTAGCATGAGACAGATGTGTCAACGATCATAAAACTCTTATTCAGAAAATTAGTTATTCATACAATTAAGATAATCTGACAGGTTTGTGTGCGTGTGCTAACCTTTATCAGTGAATAACTGTGACTCATCAGTAATCAGACAGGATGGCACAGATTACATTGGGTACAATAGACAGTAATGTTATTAGGCAGATTGTGACATTAACAGGAATGACAAAAACAGGACATTAGCTCATACTGAGTATGATTTAAAGGGTCTTGGATTTGGAGATTTCCCTAACTTGAGTTCATGTCCTGTTCTTGAGGTAATAACCATACAATGGGAGGGCAGTGGGCAGGTTGGTACAAGAAGAATGAGATATTCCGACCCTCCACTAGTCTTAGGTCACAATTTGAGTACGTGTGAGTAATTCTTAACCCTTCATGACAGGGTCGCAGCAAAGTCTTCAGCTGCAGAGGATGTGGAGAGGATGGTGATGAAGTATATGCCTTGTGCTGGCGACCTGCATTATATACACAAGCATTGGCCAGTCACTACACCCATGGGCAGATGATGCTCTTTAGCTCAGGTCAGTAGCTCATCTAGGAGAAGCACAACTCTGAATACAACTCCTGCACCCATATCAGCTGCCAAGCTTGTGGCATCTGTTGCACCAGCGTGGAACAGCTGCATGGGTGAGAGTGTGGGAAGGGCTCTGTACAAACCTCTCTCACTTAAATCCATTCACAGTGCAGGTTGTTCAGCTATCTCATTTAACCCAATCAACTCACCGGAGTCCTGTGGCGATGGGGAAGTGGTGACAGGGTTAGGTAAAGGATGCTGCTGGCCATCCGCAGTCACAACTCTGCACACAGGTGGCCTTACGGTGATGGTCATTCTCAAAGGATCAGGGCACAAATGGAGCTTGTATCCTCCTGACGTGACAGAGCAGGCCTTTTTAGGCACAGCGCTGCTCTCCCTAATCCCGAGGAAGGGGACTGAAAAGGAACCCTACACAAAGCCTGCCCTTTCAGTACCTGTCAGAATACTGCTCCTACCTGGTCAGCCAAGTAAGCAGTCAAAATAAAACTAAGATTTACAGATTGACACTGAGGTCATGGAATGTCAGAACCCTTCTTGACAATGACCAAGGACCAGAATGAAGAACAGCCCTTATTGCCAAAGCACTGAAGAGGTATAACTAGTGCCCCACCAAATTCACAGTCCGTTTTGATCAATTTAATGGTCAGAGAGTTTTTAAATTGGTCAATTTCACCTTTTAAGCTGTTTACATCTGAAATTTCACTGTGTTGTAACCCTGGGGGTCCCAACCCAAAAGGTACCAGGAAGTGAGTCTGAACTCTTCTCCCTCTTCCGCCCCCACCACTGCCCGAGCTGCCATGCAAGGGAAGGACAAGTCCTGTCCCTCCCTAACCCAGCAAGGACTCACAGCTAGGCACCTGCTGGCTGGGATGCTTCCAGGAGCAAGGGGAGATTGGACCCACCTCCACAAGTCTCCTCCAGCTGCAGGAACCTCTGGGGCTGGAGCTTCCTGCAGCAGGGGAGGCACTTTGAGGTGGTCTAATCTCCCCGAGAGCACAAGCGGCCATGCAGGGAAAAGACAAGTCCTGTCCCTCTCCAGCCTAGTGGGGACTTGCAGTTAGGAGCCCTCTGGCTGGGGTACTCCCAGCAGCAAAGGGAGATCAGATTTCACAGGGAAGGGCTTATTTCACAGTTTTTCATGGCCATGAAATTGGTAGGGCCCTACGTATAACATAGACATCACTATCTTCAGTGAAACCAGACTTGTTGATGAGTTCCAGGTTGAGGATGTGAGAGCAGGCTACACCTACTACTGAATTGGCAAGGCCAAGGATGAGCTGAGACAGACAGGGGTAGAGTTCCCATATGGTCTCATGTTGCTCACAAGCTTGACTTGCTCCCCAAGGAAGTCAATGACCAACTTAGGATGCTCTGTGTAAACTGGTCCAGAGACCAGTATGCCACCATTATCAGCATTTATGCACCAGCATTGACTGATACAGATGAGATCAAGGAGGTGTTTTAGGAAGATCTCAGCAGGGTCATCACAGGGGTACCACACCAAGACAAACTCATTGTTCTTGAAGACTTTAATGCTCATGTGGGAGCTGATTCTGACATGTGGAGCATGGCGCTAGGCCAGTTACTTCTCAAGTGTGCTGAGTTCAATCTCAATATTACCAACCTGGCCAATGGTATCACGCTGAAGCTCTACTAACTCCATCTGCATTTCCTCTGCAACATTGTCAATTTCCACAGCAAATGGTGTGGAAAAAAGTTTAAAATGTGGTTCAGGTGCCTTAAAATCTTTAAACCACACATCAAACTGTTTGTGTAAATTAGAAATATCTGCATATTCTTTCAAGGATTTGGGTTCAACTTTTCCTAAGGAATTCAGAGTCGAGAAATGGACCAAGTTGCCAGCAGTCAGCTGTTTCCCCCACAAAGTAAGCTTGACTTTGAATGACTTAACACTACCATACATCTGGGTTATCACCTGTTTTCTACCCTGAAGCTTCAAGTTCAGTGCATTCAGGTGATCAGTTAGATCTGTTAGAAAAGCAAGGCTGCAGATGAAAGTGGAATCAACAAGGAACCTCCTTGTTTTTTTATTTTCATGAAGGAATCAATCTCCTGTCTAAGTGCAAAAAAAAACACTTCAAAACATTTCCATGACTCAGCCATCTAACTCCAGTGTGATACAGAAGTTCCCCATATTCACTGTCTATACTTTCTAGAAAAGAAATGAACGGTCTGTGATTCAGGCTTTGTGCATGTATAACATTTATGGTTTTAACAACTACATTCATAACTTCCTTCATTTGTAGACTTTTACTACACAGGGCTTCTTGGTGCAAAATGCACTGTATACTGGTGAAGCTAATTCCTGATATATTGAGGCTGTTCAGTTTGGTCTTCAATAATCCAACCACACCAACGTTTTCAGAGCACATTGATGGTGCACCATCCATAGCCAAAGATATGAGTTTGTTCCATGGCAGCGCAGCTTTTTCAATGCACTCTTCGTCATTGAAATATGTCCCATCTCAGTACCTTTCAGTAACATTAAGTCTAGCAATTCTTCAGTTATATTCAAATTACAATCCACACCTCTAATGAACACTGCACACTGTGCGGTATCTGATAGATTTTTGAATGTTTGGGCTTGACAATGCTGTTACTTAACTGTGGGGATTTAAGGGAACTAAAGTGCACAAATGTAAATGAATTTCAATGGAATTTGGGCACATTTCCCTCAGTTGCCTTTAATGATCCCAGAATTAGTTCTCATTCCCCCTCATTCCGCCTCCTTTTGTAATACACCAATGCTATCTAGTGAGCACTAAAGGTCCATTATCTGCTGAGCCTTGGTTTTGTTTATCATCATACCCCATATCCTGTATGACTTTCAGAACTGGAGGGAAAAGTACTTTGTCCTCTTAAGCAACAAATCCAGCTAGAACCTGCAGGGGAAGCTAAAGCAACTTGTATTAGCTGATCCCAGTCCTTGGAAAGCCCAGTGCCTTCAGAACTCTCTTGCTGTCCTGTGTGATCAGCAGCAGACTGCTGGCTCCTGGCGTTTCTGGATGAACTTCAGCGCTGGCCCCGCAGGAGCCGTTGAACACTATTGACCAACTCCTTCACTGCTAACTTAAGTCTGGACTGAGCGCCTGCTTCTGTGCTCCACTTGCAGAATTTGCTTGGCCAGCACTGCCTGTTGCTAGCCCTTGCTACAGCCTGACACCTTGTGGCTCATTAGCTGCCTTTGTGCACAAGTTTGGCATTGATGGCAGAGAGCACAAGAGCACTCGGCTCAGGGAGTTTGAAGACACCATGAGTGGCTTCCCTGCTGTTTGAATGACTTTACTCTCTGGGGCTGGAGGACGCACTCTGGGAGCTGGGCTGCCATTTTGTTTCCCAGCTTTGCATCTCAATGGCACCAGGTGGCTGAGCCTGATGGGCACTGTGTGCATGTGACAGGGAGCTGTCATGGGGACTGATGGGCTAAGAGCCATTGGCCTGAGCATGCACTGAACCTCACAGAAGGCAGCCAGCGGCACCTTTCAGCCTCAGGTCACAGCCCACAACAGCCAGGGGCTGGGATGCAGGTTTTGAATCCCCCGCCCCTTGTGGCCCCCTTGTGGCACCTCTCTGTTCCTTTGTGCGGGGCTGAGGTGCCTTCTCCTCCCACTGAGACCAGTGAGATCTCAGTGTGCTTTCCCTGTAAGGCACTCACAATCCCAGTCCTCCCCTGCATCCAGGTGAAGGAGAGCTCCCTAGTCTCTTTTGCAGGCTTGGGTCTAATTCCACTGTTTTGTCCCCGCACCATCTCCTGGTGCTTTCTGTAGTTTCTCTAATCATGAAACACAGCTGTGAGCCGAGGTTCACATCCCAGCAGCCCATTGGGCCAGAGCTGTCAGCTGTCTTCTCCAGGCCTGACACCTTAGGCAGCTTTGGGAGGGGGCGGAGTATGTACTGAGAGGTGGCTCAGCACCTTGGAAGTTTGGGCCTTACTGGGGAAGCAGTGGGAGTTGTTAAACTTGAAAGATAATGAAAATTACAGAGAATACGCTGAACTCCAACAGCTTTATTAATGTGAATGCAACACATTCATTAACACCTGCAGATATAACCACCACAATATATCAGCAAATTCACATCTCGGAAGATATCAAAGCAACTCTAGTGCATCAGACACCGCAGTGCACAGTAAAGGGAGTGCTGAGAGCAGTGGAAGGGCAGGTCACTGGACTGCCATGCGTAATCCAGAATGGTCACAAGTCTGCCTCCATTTTCACAAATAGTAGCAAAAAAATAAGTGCAAGTCAAGTCAAGAAATCAGATTTCAGTTGTAATGTTCCACAGCATCAATAATAGCAAAGCGAGGTAACAAAACCAAACAAGTTAAAAAAAATATTTTAAGGCTGACAGTGTCACTTTAGGCCGTCAGCCTCAATTTTCACGCGAGGTAAGTTTTCTCTTTAAAAAACAATGATGTTATTTATATTTTTCTTTAAACGAAGGCCTTTTGCCTTCATCTCAAGAAAATGGAAAAAACGTGACATGCAAGAAATGAACGCGTGAAGGCTGTCACTGTACTGAGATCCCGCATTTCCAAGGCCGCACCCTTCGAGAGCAACGTGAAGAATTCCATTTTAATACCTCCGCATCCCTTTGGAAAAATGACTCGATACGTGTAGCTTCCAGTTTGGCCCCTGTGTACAAGTGTGTTACGTGCCTAAGTGCTCTGCAGGGACGAGACACACACACACATAGTGAGTGATATGGCTTTTTAATGAAGGTAAAGAAAACACACCCGCAACGGGGACTCGGCACGTTGCTAGTTCAAAGCAGGGAACGAGTCCAAAGCAGCAAGACAGGTCCTACTAAATATAACTTTATGCTAATAGCATGTAAAACAACTCATACATAGGCATGTGGGAGCTTTCCCACAACTGAACTATCTTTAATGGCAAAGGGACAGGCTTTTCTAAACACGCCGGCTTCCCAGGCTGAGCGGTTCTAAGCAGCTACAAACAGCATTTGCTAACACACAGCACCCTTTAGTAACCTGTCCCTGAGAAGGCGAACAGCCTCAGCTAAACCACTGTGACAAAATCTTCCGCAGTCCCTTACAAAGTGTAACTACACCAATAGCATAGAAAGGGAAGTTTCAGTTAAGGTAGGCAGGGTAGCATTTCATACACATTGATCTGGCAGTATAAGCCGGTAATAACTGGAAGAGCGTCTATAGAATGAATTCACAAGCAAGACATAACAGTGCTTGTTCAGGGCAGAACATTCAAAACTTCTCAGCACTGGTTTCTTTCTGCTTTTATTGAAGTTAATGGTAAAATTCCCATTGACTTCACTGGGAGCACAGATAGGACAACACTGAAAATCCCACCTTAAAGCTTTCACTCACTCAAAAATTAGTGTGTGGTGGGGTGGTTATTTTTTTAAACAAAAACTCAACTTCAGTGCTAAGTACAGTTTGTTGGATCTATTTTACCTGTTTGCCTCCCTGCTGAGGTTTTTTCCAGCTTGTCTAAGACACTCCCCTGCAGTGTGCTTTTTTTTTTTAAAAAAAAAACAGGATTATCTGCAAAACGCTTCAAACACCATTAGTGTGACCTGATTAGGAAAGGAGGGACTGAGTCATCAACTCTAGTATCTACAGCATTTTTTCCTTTTGCAGGAAACAGGAAGAGGTCATAAAACCAGAAATATTTTGTGCACTGCTGAATATCCCTAGCAGAATATTTTAATTCTATTTTTAATGAGGATGCACTTCACACATTTTGTCATAAAACTAGTGAGGATAAAATTTCCCTCTTTCCAAAGATGGCATTGTATTTGCTCCTGCAAAGTATGTCCATGTGTAAAGAAGTCATTGTGAATCCAAAATAGACCAGTTTGGTACTGAAGTACTCATTTGGCTCCACAATACATATTCCGCAGGCACATTTCCTGTTTCTGCACACGTGTATTTAAGGTCTGATGCAAAGCCCAATGAAGTCAAAGGGAGGCTTTCCATTGATTTTACGGGCATTGGATCAGGCCCATATTTTGCAGGCACAACTTAGAAGAACATTAAAGAAAAGATAATGCTAATTAGGTCTGGCTGAGCTGATCTGGATTAAAAAAACCTAATCAAACAAACAACATACCCCATCCTACCCATCCCCAATCTCTAATTGAACCATATCTGCTGTTCAGATGCGTTTGGTTACAGTTTTATTTGGCCATTATTTTATATTTATTATATTGTATATAATTTACAATATATGTGCTTGGTTTTGGAGTTTATTCCTCCAGTGCCATGGTAGACAAGGGCTGCTGGCTTCCCATGAGGTATGTTCGGGAGACAGCAATACATTCTGAAGAGGCCTTTATTGCTATTTAACGGATGTGTGTTGTAATTAGAATTGCTTCAGTGTTTTCTCTATGCACGCTGATGACTTGGTGCTTTTCAGGATTGCAATTTCTTTATGGCAGGGACCAAATCTTGCCATGTATTTGTATAGCAACTAGCACCATGGAGTCTCTGGGCACTACTGAAAAACAACAAATAAATAATATCACAGTTGCATGAAAGCATTTTTTCAAATACCAACAATGCTCTGTTTCCTAACACCATGCTATAACTGGTGTTATATTGTCCCTGTTTCTATAAATGTATTATTTATAGTTTCTATTAATTAAATTAATACATTTCATTTATTCAGAGTGGTCCATTCTCACACTGAGTCACGTGCAGAATTTTCATGAACATTAATAGGGGTTATGGGCATGCCTCAGTGTGCCACTGTGCTCAGAAACAGAGGACCCAAGGACTGGTTATGAGGAAAGGGGCAGGTGATGCAGTGGGTTAATGTATTATACTAACCTTTCGCCTCTGGAAAACTGGGTTACAACCTGGCATAAGGCAGCAGAGAAATCAGTTTAGTCATCTCAGCATAACGCCTAGTGAGAGGACAGATTCCAATCTAATTTATTCTGTGTTTAAACCAGTATAAATCCTGTTGTAAGTAATGGATTTGGTTTACACTGGTGTAAAATATCAGAATCTGGCCCACAGCCAATATACAAAGTATCGTTCAGGACAACTACTCAGGGAAGGGACAAGACTGGAATATGTGAAGTTTTGCAGGTCAGGCGTATGGTGCTGTAACACCTTTGGAGGTAGAGAGGCTTGTAGACCAGCTCTATGCCTCATTCTAGACAGTGCTATAAATCTTTTGCTCTCATATATATTAAAAAGAAGGAACTAAAATTATATTTAATAAATTGTAACTTCTGCAGTCTCATTGGGCCTGCTCCCCTTGAAGTCAATGACAAAATCTCCCATTGACTTCTGTGGGAGCAACACGTCTGAATGCTCTTTGACTGATAGCTTTAAGTTTGACTAGAAAGATGCCATGTACTGGGGACAGCTCAATGCATCATTCGGTTCTGCCATGTTAAATATCTCACACAGCATAAAACACTTGTGGGGCCCAAGCTTCTGAGCAACACCCCACAGATTTTAATGGTAAGAACTAATCAAATAGACATTAACTGCCAACAAGCTGCTTTATGGTAACATTAAGCTGCAGCTCTACTTAGCATCTGACTACCACATTCCCTTTCTCATAAAGGGCAGCCTTAGGAATGGATTTTCGCCGGCCGTTCACAGTGCTGCTGAATCTCCTCTGCGAGGTCTAGACACCGCAGGATGCGCCACTTCTCAGCGGCCAGCTCTTCTCTGGAGACCTGGCCCAACAGTTTTTTGGCAAAGAGATTCTGATCTTGCATGAAGAGGCCCACAGCAGACCTCGGGGCCTCAGGGAGGTTCTCCAGGCAGCCACTTTTGAAACAGAAGTTGATTTTCTTATCACGTCTCAGCCCTGGTCCCCTTTCTTCAATCCATGTCAGAGGTCTAATGTGAGAGAGTAGAAAAACAAAGGACATTTAGGAAGAAATAAACCCACAGGATTATTCTGTTTTTTCCATCACTGATTAACAGTAAATGCTCATCTAAAATGTTTTAAAACTTTGATACAGATGTAAGCCACGGACTGAATAAACTCTCCCCTAATGTCTTTTGGTGAACTAGTAAAAGACCTCAGGAGTAGACTAAATTTGCATAGGCACACTTATTTTGCCTAAGTGATCAGAAGACAGACCTGTTTGGCAAAGGGATCACTTTTGGCTGTTCTGGCTGTTACCTTACACCACATATTCTTCACAGAAATATGGTTATGATATAAATATGACATATTAAGATTACTTTATGCAAGGTGGCTCACGCAAGATATCATTTAAACGGCTGTGATCTACTGAATGTGTTTATCCAATTTGTATGCATGTATCATTTTTTTTATCTGGAGCTAGGAATATTGACCATGTATGTGTATTTCAAATGTGCTACTTTGGGCAACACCTAATACTAGCCCTTTAGGTATAACAATGAAAAAGTCAGACAGGGCTGATGACCCATCAGGAAGGACAATGGCCTGTGAAAGAGCTTAATCTTCCTGTGGACTCTCCAAACAGCCTGCAAGTAATGGCTGCTATGACCCCGAGAGACATGTGACTGAGTCACTTGTTACTTTTCCACTGTAGAGGGATGGGGACCAAACAAAGGATTCCTGCCTTTGGTAAATCCTTTTTAAGGGCTGGGGAGGGGACTGATCAGGACTCTCCTCCATTGCCTACCCAAGAAGAAGGACTGCTGAAAGAACCTGAACGGACAAGGAACCAACCTGAAGGGAAAAGCAGGGATGAGTCCAGACTGAGACAGGAGTCCAGTCTATAAGAAGAAATAACTGGAACTCTCAGCTACTGAAACTCTGCAACTTACCTAAAATAACATTTAGCTGAGGAATTATTTCTTGAAACCAGTCTCTAATATCTTAAGGTTAGTATGCATGTTTTATTTTATCTGCTCAGTAATCTGCTTTGTTCTGTTTGCTATCCCTTATGGTCACTTCAAATCTGCCTTCTATAGCTAATAAATTGGTTTTGTTTATTATTAAACCCAGTTTGTGCAATTTCTAATTGGGTGGGGGAGAAAGTAGTTCTGCACATTTCTCTTCACATTGAGGGAGAGGGTGAATTTTTATGAGCTTGAGCTGTGCAGATCTTTCTATATAGTGCAAGACAATATTATTTTGGGTTTATTTCCCAATGGGGGTGTGGAAGTGAGTGCTGGGTAAAGGGCAGTAAAGTAAAGGGCAGCAGAACTGTATTTAATATGCCCTAATTGAGGGGTCACCCTAAATTAACATCACTTGCTAAGTAGGTGTCAACTCCAAGTGAAAGTCAGAGATGATGAGGACAGATGTTCCTACCTGGTGGTGTGGATTTATTTAAAGGGTCCTAAAAGCCACTTAATACTCTGCCTCTAGTGTATAAAGGCAGAGCTGACTAGACTCAATTGAGAGTCTTGGTTTCTTCTCAGTGATCACTACAGCTAAAAAACACTGACAAACTCATTTAGGGTCCGAGCCTTAGACCTGATAGCACGGACAGTGTTGTGGTGCAAGACAACACAGAGGGAGCATTGGCAGTGAGGTTCTCTGCTGTGCAGTGAAATCACTAAGGGCTGAAATCACTAGGGCAGGGCCAGGCGGAGGAAGCTCAGAACATGGCATCACAGCTGAAGGCAGAAGTGGTAGAAGCAGCAAGACTGGCAAATGGTGACAGAGGTGGCAGCAGCAGCATTGAGCAGCTGTTGAGATGGCAGTGTCATGCCGTGGGATCACTGGGTTGGGTCTCAAGTTGGTTCTGTTTGATAATGCTGAGAGGAACCCCTAGACACTGAACCCATCCTGTGTTGCCGACAACATTGCCTGGCAGAAGGGTTACATATGGTGTGTTCAGGTAACAGGCTTGAAAAGCAGTAATTAATGTAACACAGAAGAACTGGGTCCTGAGGTTACAGCAAAGGATTTTGAGTATAATCCCAGGGTACTATTCCCAACTTCTGCCATTGATTCACAGTGTGACCTTGGCCAAGTCCTGTAAACTCTCCCCAGCTAAGTTTTCCCATCTGTATAATGGGGCAAATAATATCTAACCACCTCACAGGAGTGTTGTGAAGTTTAGTTCATTAGTGTCTGTAAAGTGCTTTTTGATTCTTGCATGAAAGTTGCTGTAAGGTGCAAAGAAGAGAAGGTGCCAAATTCCTGCTGAAGATACCTAAATAGCATGGCTAATCTGCTCCTGTATCGTTACATTACTCACTTCTTGTTTGCAGTCTGAAAATGTGCTGTCATTCTGGAATAATTCTTTTCTTTCTGTTCCTCTCTAGTGGCAGAGGTGACAGTGAGGTCTCCAAAGAGGTCAACAAGCCAAGTCAGGCGGGCAATTCCGCTGAAAGCTGGGAAGCCTGATTGCTCTTCATCCAAGGCACCACCTATAGGAATAAGAATGAAAGGACTTGAGAAGTGGAAAAGAAACCCCCACCTTAACCAGCTACATGGAGTCCAGCAAGGGGAAAGCTCTGAGGGTCAGTCTGGGATGGGAGTCTGATGGTTGGGACCCCAGTGAATCTAGTCTGCTGAAAAGGATCATTTGGTGAGCTACGCACCAGGATATGCTGCTTCTTTTCAGTTGTTCTGAAAGGCTGAAACCTTTCAAGTCTCTCTTGCCCTCCTCAAATACTGATAACTCAAGGGAAACTCTCCCACTATAGCATGTGTGTGCCGTCTGTCCCATTTAGGCCAGGACCATCTCCGGTTTCTGCAGTCTTGGCCAATGACCCAGAAACCCTCTAGGAGCTTCTATTGGGACCAGATGGGAAGTTTAAAGCTGCCTGTTCATCCCCCTTTCCTAGCCAGAACTGCTCTGCCCTATGCTGAGGGCTCCAAGAGCCAAACAGAGGGCAGCACAGAGCATTGTCAGGGAAAGGTAGCAACCATCTACCCAGTCAGCTGTTACAGCTGATGAAGATGGGTGGGCAGAAGAGGGCATGGGAAAATAATTGCCACCCAGATCTCCATCTGAAGGTAGAGAGGAAGACAGACATAGATACAATGAGAGTGCAGGAAAACCCTAAGGATGTTGGAGAGTGCTAGTATATGGGTTCACACAAGGGGATGGGGGAATGAAACCTTTAATCTCTCCCACCTCTTTGAAGACAAGAACAGGGGAGGAGCCTGGGGGTCCTCAGTGGAGAGTGGGGTGATTTTCAGCAGCTCTCCATCCTTTCTGGAGACCAGATGAGGATGAGGGGGCTAAAGGGACCTCCTCAGGTCACTGATACCCCAACATAGAAAGAAAGCAGACAATAGCTGCAAAGATACTAGAGGGGAACAGGCTTGCTGTCCTTCATCAAAGAAACTGGGGAGGGAGTAGCAGGCCACAGACCCGCTCTCCGACACAGGCAACTGCCAGCAGGGGCAAACAGTTGTTTGAAGATCTCTCTGGATGGGTCCTGACTCCATGACTCAAACTACTACAGAACAAGCCCTCATACGAGCAAGTGAATGAATGAAGTGGCTGGCATCTCAGCAGGACAGGCAGCCCTAGTTTCTTTAACAACCGACCTGTGAAATGTAACGTTCCTTTCACAAGCTCCTTCCCAGCCACCTCCTTTTTCAGCTGCTTGTACTCTTCTGTCAAAAGTTCAATGTGCTCCACATGGAGGATTTTACCTGTCATTGAGAAAACGAAGATCAAATGGGATTAGTAAAAGCTTTCTGCATGAATCCAAATCCATTTCTAGGCAGTAAACCTTTGAGCAATCATCAGTGTGAGCACACTTCAAACAGCCTTATCCATGGCTGGCAGAATGGTGCCAAGACAAATCGTCAAGACATTGCACTAGGGATCCAATTTTGGTTCACTGTTCTCAGGGGGCCACACCTACAGTCTACAGTTACAGCAACTTTAGCAAACAACGGCAGCGTTTTAGCTATTGACTTTAATAGGAATTGTGTGAATGAACCGACCGTAATACTGTTCCTTGAAAGTTGAGGCACTAGCCTTCAAAATGAAGCTTGGGTGAAGTCCTAAATCTTAGATTGGGAGTTCTGTGCAGCAAGCCCTGTCCTTGTGTTATGCCTCAGATAATGGAGCCCTGCACTTTGTTTGAGGTTCTTAGGCACTACCACAACAGATGTAATCTAATGTCATTGTACAAAGCTAGTTACAACTTTAACATTAAGGATCATCACCTTTCTGCTCAGCCATGTCCCAGAGCTCACGTGCTGTGCTAGCAGACAGCACCATGGGGTACTCAACAAGGACATGTTTCCCAGCCTCCAAGAACATCCTAGAAGGAGAGAGAAACAGGTCTTCAAAAGATGCTACCTTATTCATCTCTCTTCCTCTGAACAAATTCTTTCTTAGGGTACATCTACACTGCACGATTATTTCGAATTAGCTTAATCCGATATTACAAAACAGATCTAATAAAATCGGTTTAGCACGTCCACAGTGGGATCACAAAATCGATTGTTTGCGTCCATGGTCCAAAGCTACATCGATTTCAAGAGCGGTGCACGTGGTAGCTGTTCTCAGCTATCCCATAGTTCCCACTTCGGGTTGAGAGCACAGTGCGTGAATTGGGCAGAAAACATCTGCTCTTCACCGCAGCAGCAATCGCGTTCTGCCAGCAGCATTCAGTACACAGAGGGTGACATTTACAGTACTCAAGGATTATTTATTTTACTTTTCTTTCACGGTCGGGGAGGGAGGGACTGACGAGCTGTTCCGTGAACCATGCAAGACACCGTGTATTAAGCTACAGACATTGGGCGCTCAGCAAGAATGCAAATAGTGCGTGGAGAATGGTAGCTGTAGTCCTCCTTAAACCCCTCCTTCCCTTCCTCCCTCCATGACCATCCGTTGAGTCTCTGGCTTCCCGTTACGGTTGTCACGCACTGCTGTGTATCAATGGAGTTTATTCTTTCAACGCTTTGGCATTTCCTGTTCTTTAACGGAGCTCTGATAAAACAGATTTGTCTCACCATACAGCGATCAGATCTAGTATCTCCCGTAAGGTTCAATGCAGGAGTACTTTGCATTTGAACTGCATCTCCACCCTTGCTGATCAGTAGCTGGACACGTAAAGCAGGAAATGTCATTCTAAAGGTCTCGGGGCTTTTCTGCTTACCGGCACTCAACATCCGAGTTGCGATTGCGGACACAGAGCGGTCAGTGGTGCACTGTGGGATACTCTAGGAGCCAATAATGTCGATTTCCGGCACAACGAACCCTATCCGAGTTATCAACTATGCGAATTTACGCTACTCCTCTCGTCTGGGAGGAGTTCCGAAATCGATTTAAGGAGCCGTTTAACTCGATATTAATGACGACGTCATGTGAACGGGTACAGCGTTAAATCGGTATATCGGCCATTAAACCGATTTAAAGTCGCAGTGTAGACCTGGCCTTACTCTAGCAGCCAACCCCTATCTCTAGGGATGTGGGAATAGCATGAATGAATGTGTTGAGAGTGGGGGTAATACAAGGCATTTTCTTAAGGTACGTCTACACTGTGATTAGACACCCGTGGCTGGCCCGTGCCAGCTGACTTGGGCTCACAGGGTTCGGGCTAAGGGGCTATTTAATTTCAGTGTAGACATTCAAACTCAGGCTGCAGCCCATGCTCTGGGACCTTCCCATCTTGCAGGGTCCTAGAGCCCAGGCTCCAGCCCAAGCTAGTTAAGTCACATGCCTAGCAGATTTGGATTCTATTTCTGCCTCCACCACAGACTTTCTGCATGACCTTGGGCAAGTCACTTAGTCTCTCTATGCCCCAGGTCCATATGAGGAGGATACTGCCCTATCGCACAAGGTTGTTTTGGCGCTTAATTCATTAATGTTTGGAAAGCTCTATGAGATCCTTCGGCAGGTGCTTCAGAAATACAGGTTACTAGGGAGAAGATGGCATGAATGAGAGTGTCAGGAACCAGTTGGTAGGGAGGGGAGGGGAGGAATTGAAGGAAGTGGTATTTTCTGAATCCAGTTCTTGTATTTCCCTCCAAAATACATGTAAATCCGATAGTACTAATACATGCATGCAGCAGAGCGCCTGTCTCATTTTACCTCAGGAGCGTAAACCTCATAGTCACATTTACTTTGAGAATATGAGTATTATTTTACATTGCTAACAAAGAGGAATGTTTCTAGACACGAATTCATTCTTTGATACAGCACGTTCCATTGCATAGCAGTGCCTAATGCAAGGAAGTAACAGGCAGAGAAGAGGAAAAGAGAGACACATACCTGACATTCTCCTCATGGCTTTTGTTGTCAGTGCTGATGATGGCCGCCTGGACCTCTTTGTTTCCCAGAGCATCTTGCAGACTAATCTGCTTGACCTCGTTAATATTACCCAGGGTTCTTCTAGTTGTTCAACAGAAAGAAATAAAAAGAACCAAGCAAACATCACAACCACAAGCCACGCTCCCCAATTGTTATTGGAACCTCAGTCATAGACCAAGATCCCATTGTGTTAGGTGCTGTACAAACATAGATAAAAAAGATAGTTGCTGCACCAAACAGCTTAAGTACAAGACAAGATACAACAGGTGGATACAAACAGACAAGGGAGCAAAAGAAAACAGAGAGACAATATCGGTCAGTTTAAAGGACAGTGGTCATAGCATACCAGTGGCCTAATCACTGTAGGAATCATGGCAAAGGAGAGTTTGAAGGAGGGATTTGGAGGAGAGACGAGGAGGATGTTTACAGGAGGCTCCTCCCAACATGGGGGGCAGCAGAGAAAAAACATATATATGCTTGTTTGAAAATTTAACAGCTAGGTGGTGAAGACTGGCATCATTGCCAGAGAAGAGGCAGGTGTCAACATCTTAATAGTGTATGTGAGATGATAGGTAGGACGAGCGTAGGCCATGCAGGCCCTTGAAAGTGAAGATGGGTCATTTGTGTTTGATGTACTAGAGAAGGGAAGCCAATCGAGGGACAAAGAGAAGGGTGACATGGTCAAAGTGACATGATAGGAGAATTACCTCTGTAGCAACATTTTGAATTATGTGTTAGACTGGAAGCCAAGTATTGCTTGGGTCATTCAATAGTACATCTAGCACTAGAAAAAAACACCCTAGGAACAAGGTTGCATTGGCAAGGAGATGTAATGGATGGCCTAATAGGTCTTTTCTATCTCAAATATAGCTGGAAAATACATCCACAACCCGAGCTCCCCATATGTTCCACATAACTATTTTAAATCATTGTGCTTTGTTGCTATAGTGCAGAAAGCCCGATAGGAATGCTCCGAGATAGCAGCACTGTTGTGCAGATTCGCTTAAGTTTCAGCCACATGGTTGCTGAGGATAAATGATACTGCCACCTAAAAGGTAACCTTATTGTACAGCCTACATTATGATTTGTTCTTCAAAATCCACATCTAGCTTCAAAGACAAATTTTACAGCAGAGTCGCATTGCCAGAGTTCTACAGATGAATTACTTATAGACACTAGCCCATCAGTGCAGCTGCTTAAAGCCTGTGCCATTCTACAGCACAGTTCAGTCATTTGGTTATATTTCAAGTCTCTTTTAAAAGCCTGATCTTACAGGGCTCTGAGCTCTCTCAGCTTTCCCTGAGCTAAGTGAGAATTGAGGTGCAAAGCACCTCGTTAGAGACCCTCAGCATCTCTCAGGACTGAGTCCTAGATCTGCTTGAATGATCTCATTGAGGGCTTTGCAAAGCTTCCTGCAATCATCAATCAACCTAACCTATGGACACTATGCGCTGTCACATAAACCACATTTACTGTGCACCCAGCAGACATCCTTGAATTACTTAGAAGAAATGTATCTTCTAAGATGAGCCTGGAAAGTTATACATGCAAAGGGGAGAGAGTAGGTGGGGGGCAAAAATAATCTCTACACCATGCTCATTAAAACACATAACTCAAATATCTAACCTGGATACAAAGCCAAACAGTTTCAGGTGCTCAGAAGGACTGGAAGGCATCGGATTCAGCATGTCTCTTATCCGCACAGATCCAGCAATTCCGATCCCCACCACCACAGTGCCAAACATTTTGTTAGCCTAGAACAAAACAAAATAGATAAGTCTAGGAAAAAATGCATACCGTTAATATGCTCCCCTTCCCCTGCATTATACACCCACACTTTAGCATCCAGGCAGCTCACCAAAGACACCCTGATGTGTTGCAGGAGGCTGAGTTCACTCATATTCTATTGAAGTCCATGGGATTTGAGGACGATCAGCACCTCACAGGATTGGGGCCTGACGACTCTTGTAACTGACAGCCAGTATGTCAGATCCACAGTACAAGGCTGTTCTTTCCCAAAATGGATAGGCAGATCTTAGAGAGGACAGGGATCTTCTTGTTATATAGCACCTTTTGCCCAGACTGATCCCAAAACATTTTGGAAAACTAACAACATTTGACACAAACTACATTAAAGGTTCACTCCTTGAGCCTCTGCAATGCAGCTTTCTCTGGACTGAAACAAAGAGCGCACAGCAATGTTTCACAAAACTTTAGGACAGGAAGTGAAGGATACCCTTTTCCAGTTGAAACTGCTGGAGAATTTTAAAGATGCAAAAGGTAATGACCTAACTTGTAACTTGGCTGGAATACTAGGGTGACATCTCTACTCTTCTGAAAAGCACTATGATCTCTTTAATGACGAGTGGTCATGCCCTCAGTTTTCCTTCTCACTGAAAAAACAGCACTTTCAATGGCAGTATCCCCTACTATCATAAAGGAGCAGTAGCTGGAGACAGTGTGGTCCAGTGGCAGGGTGCTGAACCAGGAGCAGAGAGAGCTCAGTTCTATTCTCTGCTTTGTCTTTGACTCACTGTGATGATTTAGCCTTTGAGTGGCTGAGTATTCCCCCTGGGCATAATAATGCTTATTCATCCCGTGTTCTGCTTCTTCTATTTCATCACTCTGTCTTCTCCCTTTTTCCTTGCCTTGGTGCAATAAGATCTGTTGATTAGTTCTGCTATATGATTACTTCCTTTCAAATCTTTCCTAAAACCTCATGTTTTCCTCAATGACTCCTGTGATCCCATCAGACAACACAACGTGGCACAGCTGCAGGCTCTCGTTGCAATCCGTTTCTGCAACTGCATTTTCTAACTGTACTGACAATGCTAGAGGTCAGCTGCTACTAAGAAATTCTATCAACTGGCACTAAAGAGTCTCATGTTGCGTATGTTGCATCTGGGTTTTGGCCTCTATTTACGTATTGCTGTCACTGCCAATATGGTTCATTTCATGTTTATTATTGTCTGTCTGTACTGTAGTATCTGGTGAAGTGCTCCGACATACTGTCTTGATTTAATATAAAGCAAGAAATGATTGATGTTGCAAGAGTCTCCATTAGGATCACAGCAATGTGCAGTTACCAGAGGGTGTCATGTGATGTATAAGCTCGACTCAACAGGGAACAAAGATGCAGTTGAGCCCCAGGCTTGGTTTTATTTGGCCCATAGAGAGATGAGGTCAGAAAGACCATTACCAGCGTAACCCATTTCAAATGATCAACATTCCCTCTGACCAAATTCTGGGCCTGATTTGCATTTACACTAATGCTCCTATAACGGCATTTTCCATTGCCAGAGCCATGTACTGTGGGCGTAAATTACACTTACACTTGAAGGCCAGTGTAAATGAGACTCAAATCCTCTGACAGAGCAGGTAGGGTATCACTTGGTATAGTTTCAGTTGATGGTATATTGCCCAGAAATCCTATAATACATTCTGTGCTAGCAAGCGTAGAGCCCACGGAAATGCCCACAACTGGTGAACAGTGGGGAGCTATGCCTTACTGATATGGCACAACACAATATTTTTTCTAATTTGAGAAATCAGCTAAAGAAAAAAATATTTGCACGTTCAGGCCAAATTTTGTCCTCTGATACATTACAGGAGCTTCCTGGGTGTCTCAACACAGCCACAGAGTATCACCTACATAGTGTGGGCAGTCAGGGCTAATCACCTTTGTGATGATGGCAGAATTCTGGCAACAGACCAGCTGGTGAAGAGCATGGATATGATGTGTCCATGTAGTTTTGAGAGCTGTTTTTAAGGCAACTGGTGTCCGAGGCTGCTAATATTTTTTACTGCTTTCAGGTATCTCCTACCTCACTTATATCTGCAAACAAAAGTACTGCTCCAGTGGTTGCTAAGCTCTCCTGAAAGCTCTATAGGCTTCTCACTCCCAAGCAGTGCCTTCCCCTCTCTAGCTGGTGAACTATATTTCAATCCAGAAGGGGAGAGGGAGGGAGCTGAGCCTCTATTCTCATTTGGCAGAAACAAAATACTATTTTTCAACAGATGCATAGGATATTGCCTATGAAACCTACAGCTACCCTTTGAAAATCTTCCCAAATTTTGCCCCATGTAAAATTAATGACCTCCCAAAGTAGATACATTTGGCAGAGGCATGAAAGAAGCTTTCAACCCTGTAACAAATCCTGTTACTAAGCAACCCGTTGTCATAGCAACTAGCCATTCAGAGCAGGTCCCTAGCTCTTTAGGGCTTCAGAGGTTAAAAAGAACACCTCAGTCTTCACCTGGACACTATCAGGCCACCAACGTAGCCTGCACTTGTATATAGATAAAGGGAATCAATATGCCAGCATTACTGCTACTTGTATTTTATTCCTCTCAGTTCATTCACACACCAGATCCTGAAACTGTTCAACAATCAAAGAAAGATAAATCTGATGTTACTGGGGCCACCCTGCATCTCTCAGAGCAGAAATCAGTCCAAACCATTATTTCTGTGATTAATTTTTTTATTGGTTTTCATAAAGAAACAGACAGTGAAAAGTACAAGCCAGCAAATGCCCCACAGCATGTATACATTTCCAAACACTGCACGCTTCATGGGATCTCCAACAGAATTATGCTATTTTACGATGTGTCAAAGCTGCAAGACCATATAATGCTACATAAGCATAAACGCTAGAGTGGGGGGAAAACAGTGTTAAAACAGAAGACATACATAAATAGGGAGGAAAGAGAAAGGGGTAGGTAGAATGGAGGTCTGGCATTCTTGGAGCCATCTCAAGATATTTTTATCCAAATGTATGCAGAAATGTAGTCCAAATTTTTTCAGAATCATGTAATTGTTCTCTACGATGATAAACTCCTCTTTCTTTGGCTGCTAACTCAGATATCCCTGCTCTATTCTAGGCAAAAGTCTATTCTTCCCCTTTTGTAAAACCACTCCCATGGAGATCATTACAGCCCTCACCCCTTCCCATATCCCAACATCCTGCCCCAGCCCTGAGCCCCCTCCTGCACCCAAACTCTCACCCAGAGCCCGCATCCTCTCCTGCACCCCAACCACCTGCCCCAGCCCCAAGTCCCCTCCCATTCACCTGAGACCCCTCCAACACTCTGAACCCCTCAGCCCCATCCCCCAGCCCAGAGCTTGCATCCCACCCCCCTCCCCCAGCCTGGTGAAAGTAAGAGAAGGCGGGGGAGAGCAAGGGACGGAGGGAGTGGGATGGAGTGAGTGGGGAGGGTAGGGCAGGGGTGGGGCAGTATCTGGACCAAACTGATATGTTAACAAGTGTTGTAAGTACCGCCTCTCCACTAAGGGTGGCAAGTCCTCATGATGCTTTAGTGCTAGAGAAGGGAAACACCTTCATGACTGATTAATTGGGAAATCCATATGATGCCCCTGCTCAGCCAGTTCTTCCCAGTTACAGGTTTGTTCCCAATTTGCAAGTGTGAGTTGCCTCACATAGGTGCTTCTCCATGACAGTTAGGATGAAATGGCTACCTCTTAGCCAGAATAGCCAAAATCCTTAGCGCAGCCACCACAATAGGCACTTTTGTTTTTCTCCATCAGACAAAAAGAAGAACCATGGACACCCCCAGGGGGAACTGGATACATTAACATATGTTCATTTTTTACCAACGTGAGTATAAGGGTGTTAGACATCTGTGACATGATAAACGCCTAACAGTAGTTTTGTTTTGGGAGGTAGGTGTCAGAGCCCAAACCTCTCCCCCTACCGTCTCTAGGTAGTTGAATTTTTTTTAAATTACAGTTGTGGTCATTGACCAAGGCCCTGCAGGAAGCCTCTAATAATGCTATTACATTTTTTTATGTAAGACAGAGGGATACACACGCACACACACACACACAGAGCCCACTTAGAACAGAGGACCCTAGGCAGAATATTGATTTCTATTGTGTTAACTCTTCCCCAAAAACTTGGAGAGAGGATGCCTTCTATCTATACAATTACTATTTGAGAAAGTACAGGATCCATATTTATCTTCACTAGTTTATTAATATTTCTTAGTACTTTTATACCTAGGTACTTGCATCAGTTTATTTGTAGAAATTCCTCTGAGAGAAAGTCCCACTACACTACAACCAGGAAATTGCCTAATAGTTCTGATTTTTCCCCAATTTATTTTGTAACCAGATATTAATCCAAATTTTTGAATTAGTGACAAGGGGGCTGGAATTGGAGTTTTTGGCTTGAATACACAAAAAGGGCATCATTTACATATAATATCAATTTCTACTCCATGGAACAGAGCTGTCTGCCTTAGATATCTGGATTTAGATACGAGATATTTGTTCTCTCATTATTTCAAACCTTCATTCTGGGCCAATGGGTATAGTTTTCCTTTAAATGCTGAAGTGACAAAAGAGAAAAAGTTTCCTGCCATAACGGCTGCACTCTGTACCTACCTGGGTGAATAAAAATCAGTGATGGAAATTTAAATATATTTTTTTAAATTTTAAATCAGTTTTTTAATTTAAATTAAACACAGATTTATTTAAAAAAACTATTTAAAATTAAATTTGAAATTGACAGCCTATGTTAAAAATCTATTAAACTGTTTAAATTAAATACAAAAAGCAATATTAAGCATTACACAATTGCCTCCAAGTTTTAAGAGGAGTCAAAGGCTAAGCACCTGGATCTACAGTTTGTTGAAGTGCTAAACCAGCTTTTGACAGCAGTAGCCTCTTCTGCAGGTGCAGAGAGAATATTTTCTCAAATTCAGCTGGTCTATACTATAAAGTTAGCTTGACATAAGTCACCTTGAGTCAACCTAGTGGTACATGTGTACACACTCAAATATGTCTCCTGCCTCTGTAAGCAGCCTGTTATGGCAATGCAGTAAAACCTCATCCTGATTGCCCAGGTTGGAGAAGAGGTACAACAGGGACCTGCAGCAGTACTGCGTAAAAGTTTAAGAACTGTGGCAGGCGTATCAGAAGACCAGGAGGCCAACTGTCAATCTGCTGTTGAGCCACAGACCTGCTGCTTTTACAACAAGCTGCATGCCATACTTGGCAGAAACCCTGCCAGCACTCAGAGCACCATGGATACCTCCAAGGAGCTCAAGACACAGATATCCACCTTAAACAGTGAGGATGGATGGACATGCGATCGGGGGCAGGGATGTCTGGCTACGCTACAAGCCAGGATCTGATAGAGACTCCACTACAGTCTAGTCAGTCCTGGCAGTCAAGCATGGGTGAGCCTGATACAGGGGAAGGTAAGTGTGTGCATTTCCCTTTACAATGTTTAATTGAAGTGTCCAACGGCAACGTAGCAGGACACAAGTATCGACTTTGCATGAATTCACCCATACTAAAAGAGGTACAACGAAACAGGCAGACTAGTTATCTGCTTTTCATTCTCCTGCAGAGTTAGCCCTACACCCCCAACATTTCACATGGCATCGGGGTAGGCATTCCTACCCCTACTGCTCCACCCCGGGGGACAGTAAGGAAAACCACAGCTTCACATATGCTGCCCTTTGACAGCCACAGCTGATGTATGTGTAGCCGTAATGAACTGAAATGAACATGAATGCTCTTTCCCCTTGTTAAAGTTCTGTTCTGCTAATTTCACTTTTTTTTAAAAATTATATTTGTTTTTTAATTGCCATTTTTTTTGCACTGGTTTTGGTACCTAATAATCTGTTTCTGGTAAATTCATCTTTATTAGTTCACAACAAATGCTGCAGAATGCCTAGTGGCACTGAAAGCACTCACGATTTGTTATTGTACAGGGCGACAGAACTCACAGGATCAGTGACAAAGAGCGTAATAATTGTGAATGAACAGCAAATACTGCAAAATGAATAGGTGCATTAACCGTTACACTCATTGATGTGCTCCAAGCATCACACAATTCTTAACAGCCCCCAAAACTGCAGGGCCAGGTAGAGCACAGTCCACCACATCACTGTCCACCACAACACTGTGGCTCACTGTTAAAGTGCTCTTTCAAGGCCTCCCTCGGCCACATAACTTCATTCTTGAACTCTTTTAACAGCCCTTGTGGCTGGCTGTTCAAAATCAGCAGCCAGCTGCTCCGTCCCCGTCCTCCACCGCACTGGTAACGTCTCCTACTTTGTCTCATAGATATTATATGCAGGACACAACAGACAGATATTGCCACTGGGATATTTTTCTCACTGAGCTCTAATCTTGTGAGTAAAGAATGCCAGCTTCCCTTCAATCTTCTTAAAAGCACATTAAATTGTCATTCTGCACCTGCTGTGCTGGTGGCTGAACCTTTCCTTGGTACTGTCAAAGGGGATCAGTGTATGCCTACATGAGCCAGGGGAGCAAGGGGTAGCGCTGGGTCCCCTAGGATAACTATTAGTATTTCAACATCACCAATGGTAATGCGCTGGTAGGGAAAGGAAGACCCTGCTTGCAGATTTCTATGCACTTCTATGTTCTTAAAGACGCAAATGTCATGCACCTTCCCTGATCAGCTAACATTAATGTCAGTAAAGCATCCCCAGTGAGCCATCAACGCTTGCATAACCATAGAATAGTAGCCCTTTCTGTTGATGTACTCTGTGTCCAGATGGGCTGGTGCCAAAATAGAGACATGCGTGTCATATATCACCCCACCACAGTTCAGAAAACCCACTGCTGCAAATCCATCCACTATGTCCTGCATATTGCCAAGAGTCACCGTCCTGTGTAACAGGAGACAATTAATGTCCCTATACATTTGCATAACAGCCCTCACTGTGGATTTTCCAACTCCAGAATGATTTCCCACTGACCGGTAGCACCTGGTGTTGCATACTTCCACAGTGCAATCACTTCTCAACTGTTCGTGCAGCACTGATTCCAGTGTCTCTGTGCCAGAGGGCTGGGGTGAGCTTGGCACACAACTCAAGGCATGTGGCCTTATATAGTTTAAGTTCTGAAGCTATTTTGCATTGCGATGTGATCCCACCAGTCAGTGCTTGTTTCTCAGGCCCAGAAGCAGTGCTCCATCATATGCAGCTGCTGCATGATCACCATCAAAACCTTGAATTGGTTTTCACTATGTCGCACAGCAATCTCTCTTCCATGAAACTGTCATGTCCCCCACTGCTGCAATTCTTCCTGTGGATCTGCAAATACTGGAGGATAGTTCGTCCTGTGTTTGCATTTCTTGTGAAACTAGTGAAGAGCTGTGTGGGCTACATGCTTCTGCCAGAGATGGCAGACAGCGAGAAGTATTGCGCGGTTTTGTGGGATTTTTAAGAGAGACATGAAAATTATGGGATATGGATGGAATTATGGGATGGAGAAAGAAGTCAGCCTGTATGACTTGTTTTTGCCCCACTATGCATTGCCATAATTTTCTAAAGAGAGAGCACCAGACAAAGGCGAGCTGCATACTGGGATACCTACTCGTGGAGCACCACACCATGCATTAACACAAGCACTGTGGTGAGTATGCACAGTGCCAACGCAAGAAGTCACATGCATGAGTGATATACTAGTTGTGGAGGTTTTATGCCAATGTAAGGTGCATTGACATAGTTTGTAGCATAGATATGGCCTTCAACAAGTTCAGTTTACTGTCTAGTTCCTTCACAGCTGAGACACTGATTGGGAATTTAAAAAAAAACAAACAAAAAACTAGAAATCTTGTTTGCCTCTTCCAATGAATAAAAACTAGGTAAGAGGGCAAGATCTACTAGTTCTAAAATCTTGAAGGATGTGGTGATAAAAATACAATCAGTTCAATTCATTAACTATACTTAACATCGCCTTTGTTCAATAAAACATTTAGTTTTAAGTAAATAACGTGTTTTGATAAACTTTTTTCTTATGTATCCAGCACTTTTAAGGTAGTTTTATTTAACCAAAAAAAAAAACCCTTAAAATTGATTTTTTGTATGTGGAACGTATTTTTTTTGTATATGTATAATGGAATTTGAATTTCTATCCAAATAGAGCTTGAGGCAAATCACAAGTGAAAAATTAATCATCTAGTAAATAAAAAATGCATCATTCATCATTCTCTAACATGATAAACATTAAGAATCTGAATAAATAGAAGTTAAGCTATCTTAAATAAGTCTTAAATGAATGTGTATAGATATAATGTGTCCTCCTGGTTGGTAAAAAACACCAAATTTAGTGTAAAGACTATATTTAGTTACAAATCAACATGTTTTAATGGATACCAATCAATGAGAATCTCTTTAGGAAAATAATTTTAAAAGTTCAGACGCAACACACTATTAAAACTGATAATTTAAATGAAAGTTTCCTGCCTCCTGATTTAAATCATGATTGACAGTGATTTAAATTAATCCAGCAGTAAAGAAGCAAATAGTCTGATCTGATGAGAGTTATATTTGGTTAACTGGTCAATTCAAATTCTCATATGAAATTACCTAATAATAAAGTTCATGATATTTGGGCATTTATCTGCCATGGGACCAGATGTGTACAACCGTAACAGGGTGGACCCCCACTCCTACCCTGAAGGGTTAAAAACAGCCCTTGGAGGGGGCGCTGGCTGGAGAAAGAAGCTTTTAGGCTGGACTGATTGGGGGAAGTGGCTGCAGCTGGGGCCATGCCCCAAACAGACTCAGCTGGCCCTATAAAGGCAGAGAAGCCAAGGGCAGACAGAAGTCTCCCTCTGCCTGTACAGGGAGATGGGCCTGGCTGCAGGGAGCTAGAGACAGGGCTGGGGAAGCAGGCCTGAGCAAAGCAGGGCTGGGGAAAGGCAGAGGAGCTCCAGCCTGGAAAGCCCCAGGCTGCGGCCTAGCCTAAGGCCAAGAGGTACTGGGGAGTTGCAGAGGGCAGCCCAAGAGTAGGCCAAGGCAGCAGGTCCAAACCCAACCTTGCCACTGATGAGTAGGCTGATACTGCCCCAGGGCACAGGGCTAGACAATGACAGGCAGTAGCCATATACAGAGGCAAGGTGAGGACAGAGGGTGGGGGCTCCCTGGGGAGGGGAGACCCTGAGAGAAGGGGTCACTGCCAGGGGGAAGCACCCCATGTAAAAGGGCACCGGGTCCAGGAAGGGACACGGGGGCCAGAGCTGGAATGAGCTAATTCCCAGGAGTCACCAGCAGGAGGCGCCGCAGGGGTCAGTCCGCTCATCTACACCAACATAGGGTTGTACAAAAATATCAATGCTCTGAGCTATTTGTTTAAACTGAGAACCTGAATCTATCCATATGTGGATAGTCATTAGTAGCACCATAGCAAAAATAGTGGGAACATGACCGAATGCCCTCTCTCAGAATGAGTATTCCCCCTCAGTGGGAAGAAATCATACATACTTGTCCTTGGGATATTTCCAGTGCAAGAAATAGAGGAAATTCATAGACAAAAAAAGAAAAAAAATCTGCTCTGGCAGATAGTAATGCCTGGTAATGGTGCGACATTTTTCATAACACAGAAGTAGGCATCTATGTAAGATCATAACTTTACTTGTCCTTCTTCTACAGTTTTAATGCAGGAATACGTCTTCAATGCCTCAAATATCTGGTGATATAAACACCAATTGCAATGTAATCCATAAATATAAGTGCCTACTAACCAATGTTGGCACTCCCGCCATTTTATCTGAAGTCTAGCAATATTTAGCACCTAGACACAAATTGATTACACAAGAATCTTAACATTCCTTTTTGCAGGTTATCAACACTTTTGGAAACCATCTCATAACATAATCTGAAGAGTAAACATCTACCACAGGTTCCAAAAACCAATATAGAGATGCTGGAGTCATAGCCACTGAGGACAGATCCATCTGATTTAAAGTAAAAGTCAACGTCAGCAGTCTTGCCTTTGGTTTCCTACTTGCCGATTTAAAGTGTGATTAAAATCAGTGATTTCAAATTGCTTTGATTAAATCAATCAATCAATCAACCTCGGTACCTGCTCTAGTTTTTTTGTTTATTACTTTGTATTGTGACAAGAGCTTTGCCTGATGTTAAAGGATTACTGTGATATTGCTGATTCTACCATATCTTGGCTTTTACCATACTGGGAAAAGGTAGAATAAACCACATGGCAATACTTTTAACATCATCAAAAATTCATTTCCCCTTCCTTCTCCTCTGCTAAATGACCTGGTCAAAGACAAAGGCTATTAAGAAGGTTTTAACGGGACTAAAGAACTATGCAACCTGTGAGGAAGGTGCACTTTACATTGCTCAGCAGTAACCTCTCTGGCCTATTAACAGTCACCGCTGACAGGCTGCAAAAAAAGTCCTGTCTCAACTAGAAGAATGGTGGCTACAAAATGGAATGTGATGTCTTGCAGGATTGCAGCGAGTTAAAAATGACTCCTATAATTGGGAGAAGGGACCACATGGTATGGTGGGAAGTGAAAAGAGGAAAATAAATCTTTTTATTCACTGGTAGCAGAATCTTCAGTTAGTTCTTCATCGACAACAATCCAATTCTCTCATTGAGATAAATTGCTGGGGGCTGTATTATTCCATGCAGGGCTACTGTTACCCATCAATTCTTCCGCTGCTCTTTCTAGGCACTTACTGTGCACATGATGTCCACCGACATCCTCACTGGGAAATGCTTGGTTTATTCAGCAGCAAATAGGTGCATAGGACTGGAATATACATGGAAAATTGAGTAGCATAAACAGCCATATTCTAGCTCAGTGGTTCTCAACCACTGCAGAGGTCTTCCAGGGGTACATCAACTCATCTAAATATTTGTCTAGTTTTACAACAGGCTACAAAAAAAGCACTAGCGAAGTCAGTACAAACTAAAATTTCATACAGATGATGACTTGTTTATTCTGCTCTATATACTACACACTGAAATGGAAGTACAATATTTATATTCCAATTGATTCATTTTATAATTATATAGTACAAATGAGAAAGTAAGCAATTTTTCAGTAATAGTGTGCTGTGATACTTCTTTGTATTTTTATGACTGATTTTGTAAGCAAGTAGTTTTTAAATGAGGTGAAAATTGGGGATACACAAGACAAACCGGCCTCCTGAAAGGGGTATAGTTGTCTGGAAAGGATGAGAGCCACTGTTCTAGCTGGAGCTACCAGGAATATTCAGAAGCAGAAAAGTCATGCTCTATTTGAACATGCCTGAGAATTTAGTAGCACAACATATGCTTTCTACTTGCATGCAATAGTAATACTTAGCAGTCTTGTTGCATTTTACATCTTCAAAATGCTGTGCAAATACTAATTCTTACAAAACACCTTAAAAGTGAGTGCGTTGTCTTCTCCGTTTTACGTGACTTCCCCAAGATCACAAATAAAGCCAATGGAAAGATAGGATTAAAACACAGATGTTCTTAATTCTTTGCCCCAAGTTCATTTCTCCAGTCATAAAGCCTCATCAGTGAATCATTAGAAAGTTCAGGAGTGCAGCAGTGCATTTTGCCCGGACATACTTAGAACCTTCAGCAACAGTCAGGCATTTAAATGTCTTACACCTCCTTCCTGCAGTTTTCAAATGTTGCTTTTTAGTTACTTGTTCCTAATAAAGAAATGAGTAACTCAGGACCAAAAATAAATAAAGATTTTGCAATTGACGTAAACTAGACCAATGTACCATGGATATGCACCCCACCTTCCTGAGGTTCTTCCATCCTCATCTTACTTAATGTGCTATTTTAAAATGATTACTACATCACTTTCACACTTCTTTAGCATCACAGATTAGCATACCTCCCACATAAGGTTACCTATCACACGATCATTTAGCTTAAAAATCTGACTAGTAGTGCTTGCTAGCTTTTTGTGCACTTGACAGAAGCTCTCTCAGACTCCCAACTATTTCCCACAAAATACTCACTATTTTCCCACTCTGACCAAATTTCCCTTTATATGGCTTTCATATGTGGGCCAGCCTGATATTAAATCAGTAACCCTCTCAAGCTTCAGTGCTGATGTACATATTTTTGTTTCCATTTTACCATTTAAAGACAGAGGATCTGATTATCATTCACATTATGGCCATTTTACACTGCTCTGGCAGCATAAAGAGGCCTTAAACTGAGCATGAAGGTCATTTACACCTATCTTAAGGCACCTTTACTATCTTAAGGCCTATCTTAAGGCATCTTTTTGTATCACTGAGATCAGGCGCAGAACTTTTAAGGGTCAGAATTTACCCTTTTCCAGCTGGTGCCTATAAGAGAATGACTCACTTCAATTTATTCCTGAATCCTCTGTGTTTCTCTCAGGAACCTGGCAGTCAGGCAGATCTAATTCTGCAACGTTTCCAATACAGCATTTACAGTTTCCCCTCAGAGAGGGATCAAATGCAGTTCTCTCTGTAGTAAATCGTAGAAATCCAGTGAAACAATGGAATATTATGCAACAGTTGTAGTAAAAATGCTGCTTCTAATCTAATTGGAGCAGACAAAGCAGAAGCAGAACTAACTAGTAGTCATTTTTTATTACTACCTAGGACCACCATACAGCATTTGTAATTTTTTGTTTTGTTTTTTAAAAAGAGCAGGCTTGCTTATAGGCCTCAATTCAGCAAAGTATTTAAGCATGAACATCCCAGTGAAGTCCACAGACTAACCCCATAGGGAACTATTCATGTGCTTCAAGTTAGACATGTGCTCAATATTTTGCTGAATAAGGGGTACTGAGCTCACAGCAATCTTAACTAAACCGAAGATTAAACTTACATAAAAAGCAGAATGAAAGATGATGCCAAAAATTTTGTTTGAACAGTAACATGCAATGTGAAGAATCTGTTTCTTACTCCACTTTTGCCGTGCCCTAGCGATATGGCTAAACACTTCTGGAAGCAAGAGATAATCAGGAAATTAATTTACACATGCTCCACCCCCACAATGTACATTTAATACGTTAACGAAACACAAAATAAAAGTCACACAGAACTTCTCTCCAGACCACTGAAAGGGTTTTCAACTTTCATTTGTTGAAACACCCTTGTATGTTTTCCCTAAGGGGGTTTGCGTGCATGCACAGCTGTTTTTTATTCTTTGTTTTGTGGTCCTTGTGTGTCATTCTGAATTCTCAGAAATAAAGTAGTATTACAATACATCCTTCCAGCAAGAGTATTTATGTTTTTATCTACTTGGTTCATAGGTCATGAAACTTAAATTCTATGACAGCTTACAGGAAGGCACATGGGTTATGGTAGGAGTGTTTTGACACTTTGGAGCCCACATTACTGCTCTTGCACGAGTTTGTCAGCAGATAGTTCTGTAACAATGGCCTTTAAAACAGAGCAAATTATTCCTTCCTGGCTATTAATGACCATTTACACAACATACATCTGAACAGTTTAAAGCGTATAGATATACCTCTTTGCCCAGGCCTTCCAAACTGATTAAACCCTAGTCTTCTAACTAACTGGCAAAACTGCAGGCAGCAGTCTGTATTATTAAGATTTTGAGTGTCTCATCGTAAGACATGTAATACTATGGTAATAGGTACCTAAATGCTTGGAATAATAAGTATGACACATTAGAAACATCAGCTGTCTCCAATATTAATATTTTAGGCAGATCTTAAGGGTGGAAAACAATCTTAAAAATACATCTCTCTGGAACCTCTCTTTCCACACCACCACTTATATCGTCAATTCTCTGTTGAGACAGCTGAGTTCCTCTGGGACAACTCAGATAAACCGGAGAACAGGGTGTGAGAGATCCCAAAATAAGACACTCTTTCTTGAGGGGGCTCAGCAGTGGAATGAGCTACCAGAATGCATCAGTTCCCAAACTGGTGGCCCACAGAGTGCTGGAAGGTTACAGGGAGCAGGCCCCAACATCCTTGCAAGTACCACAAGGGGCTGCAGCTGCTATTCCAGCCCATATGCTGAAGCAGCACACACAGAGAAGTTGTGCTGAAGCTCCGTGGCCTTCTCATGGGTTGTCAGAAGATGAGTCCAACCCACTTACTGCCCAATACAAAATATGTATGGGGATAGCGGGGGGCAGGTTTGCATAAATTTCACCCATACATGTCAGTGTCCCTTCAATATACACACAGAAGTCCTATTAACATTGTGGCAGAAACAGGCATGAACTAGAGGCTGAGGGAAGGGAAGAGGATACTCATGAGATGTCTGCTTATAGAATCTCTCTCTCCTGGCCAAACTCACAGGTACCATGGGGAGTCTGATGTCATAGGATTTACAATAATGATTCAAGTATCAGAGGGGTAGCCATGTTAGTCTGGATCTGTAAAAAGTGACAAAAACGCCATGTGTCTGATGAAGTGGGTGTTCACCCACGAAAGCTTATGCTCCAATACTTCTGTTAGTCAGTTATGATTCAGAAACTTTCAGAGGCTCCAGCCATTCCTGTGACTAGAAGGACACTGCTAAGTTTGTACAACTTGTGCCTGAACCACAAAATTCAAGAAGAATAAATTCTAAATATGTTACTGTAAAATCCAGCTTGGACTGATACCCTCAGCAAGATCCATGTACTAGGCACGTCTCCTCTCTTCTCTACTGAACAATAAGGCTACTGGAGTTTAAGATTCTGTGATCTACATGTATAGGACATCCATGTTCATGTAACTGAACATGTAATAATTTAGACTCCAATTAAGTACCTCCTGTTTCCCACTTATTGCTGACTTATTGTTAATGCAACTTCCAAACAAATAGCCTTCCTATTTTCCTCAAGAAACTGAAGCACTATGCATCCACAAACACATTTTTTGGACAATGTTATACAAAGGAAAATTGTCACCTTAGCATCTAGTCAAAATCATGAGAGGACTAGTGGATAGGACAGTGTTTCCCAAACAGTGGGTCCCGTTCCACCAGTGGGTGGCAGTAAAGTACTAGATGGGTTATAGGCCCAGTGTAGCGAAGAGGCCCCGCAGGGCGTAGGGGCAGGATTAAAGAGCAAGCCCACCCTGCACTCACCTCACAGTGGCGGCTCCTATTCTTTGGGGATGGGCCCAGCTATCTGCTCTGGATGTTGCAACCTAGCACTGCAATGCCATGCGCAAAGTCGCAATGCCACTCAGATTTGTCCCGGCTGCCCTGCTGTCATGATGGAAGGGTGGCCAGGCCAAACCTGAGTGAGTAGCATTGTGATCCCATTTGCCAGGCTACAACGCCCAGAATGGGGAGCCAGGCCTACCCCAACTGACAGGAGCTGCATTATGGGTTGAGTGTGGGGGAGGCTCACTCTCTAACCCCCTGCGTCCTTTTTGCACTGTACTAGGGGTGTAGTGCTGAATCAAAAGGTACTACTGCAAGGTGTCAATGCACTCTCGGCAGGGCAAAGAGGAGGCAGCAGTGGCGAAGGACACTGGCCTATGAACACACCTCCCTACCCAATTTGGACCCTGGGTGGGCCACAAAAAAGAGACAAAATGCAGTTGGTGGGTCACCTTAGTAAAAGGCTTGGGAACTAATGAGATAGGTAAAGCCCTTCAAATCTGCGGATATCTTCTGACCACATTTGCGGATCAGATGCAGATACACATTTTGTACCTACATAGGACTCTAGAGATAGGTCACTGGCCTAGGCCCTGTCCAAAGTTCTGCTGAAAAACCAGCCACTACTGTAATAAAAATAAAAATAATAATAATAATGGTCATTTTAAAATATTATGTGTTAAAACCAGTTTCAGATAGTACAACTGCACCTGAGTACCTCTGCCAATTGTGGGGGTTTTACCCCCGATTTCCTTTTTAGGGAGGCAATGTGGCCTACAGGATAGATCACTGGATTGGGATTGAGGACACCAGGGTTCTATTCCTGACTCTGCCACTAGCCTATTGGGTGACTTTGTATAAGGGGGAGGGATAGCTCAGTGGTTTGAGCATTGACCTGCTAAACCCAGGGTTGTGAGTTCAATCCTTGAGAGGGCCACTTAGGGAACTGTGGTAAAAATCTGACTGGGGATTGGTCCTGCTTTGAGCAGGGGGTTGGACTAGATGACTTTCTGAGGTCCCTTCCAACCCTAATCTTCTATGATTTTAAGTTACTTTGCCACTCTCTGCCTCAGTATCCCCAACTGATATGGAGCTTCATTGTAAAGCACTGTGAAATTTACTGAAAAGCCCTATACATGAGCCAGATTTTATTTTTAAAATGTTTGTTTTCCCTTTTGTTGTAGAAAATCCCACACAATCATCAGGGAAAACTGACTACAGCAAAGTTTTCATATTCAGATAAACTATTCAATTAGTACATTAAAATGCACAAAATAAAGAAACTGAAGAAACAGAGAAAACATTTTTTCTATCGTCTTTCAGTTAAACTAATCATGAGCCCTGATCATGTATATACACAGAGGGTTAACTTTAAGCACAAGTAATCGCATTGATATCAGTGAGAGTACTCATACGTGTATGTGTTCCACTAAGAAATTGTCCCTGCCAGCAGGCAGGGGATCTTGGGGGACAATTACTGTACTGGTGGGGTGTAAAATAAACTTTATTAAGAAAATGAAAAAAAAGGGAAAATTCAATAGTGAAGGGTATGGGGTTTGTTAAGGTAGACAGTTGGGGAGGGGTTTCTTTTAGTAAATAATATGGGGGTTTCAATAGTGGGGTACAATACAGTGGGGCACAATACAGTTGGTAACCAATGAACACTGAAGTATAAATGTAACAGGTAGCTAACAATTTCTATGTAAAGGGTGTGTCACAGCAGCATATAGCCAACTAACAGTTATGGGTAAAATGTGTCACAGTAGTGTAAATGTAAAATGTG
>NC_133770.1:100487784-100550579 GCF_003597395.2 Chelonoidis abingdonii | reverse complement strand
AAACATGTATGTGTATATGACATCAACGGGAGAGTAAGTACCCTTGTGCTACTATGTCCTAAGGTTATGGCCAGCTCCCAACTGAGTAAGTTGGCATTGTTCTGTCTGATCTGTTCACACTACAACAACGCTTGATTTTACACACCAGTGGCACGAATCTGGCCCTTTGTTCGTATGTTGAAGGTGACTGCGCAGTTCTTGGCAGTAAGTGCTTATGTCTTTCTTTTTGGGCGGATCTCACAGTAGTCAGTCTGTCACAGAGTGGGATCCTACAACTGACCTTTATAAGTGCAGGCGCAAGAAGACAACAACTATTATCTATCAGATGATAGGAATTCAATAAAGGCCCTTTACTTTCATTGGCTGTTAAGCTATCCCCGCTATTCCCATTTTAGTCTTCTTACACGCTGTCCCCTTACTCCATTTTGTTCTCCTCCTGTGGATGCCCCTTCCCCTGGCTGTAAGTTGTTTTCCAGGGGCCACTGCCCTTCTCAAAGGAAAGGCCCCCTTAAGTCTTTACCAAGAGCCATTGCCTTCTCAAAGGGATGCCACTTGTGCTAAGTGGGACCACTGCCCCTGTTCAAGAGGGTTGTCGTTTATCACTTGTTAACTGCGGCTCGGTGTAGGGTGCATCAGAGCTGCAAGAGCCTATTGTGTTTTTAAGATCCTGCGCATGAGTCATAGGCTCATTGCTTTTGGGTCACCTTATTGGCACAGGACTCTGCCCAGACGATTCTCTGTGCTCTCACTTCAGAATTTCGCTTCCTCCATACACTCCTCCCCTGTATCAGAGGATGCATATCAAAAGTACTGGGCTAACTGCCTGGAGTTTGCCTTTAAAATCAGACATTTGTTGAAACTAACGCAGAAAGGTTCATGCATTGCGCCTGGTCGATCAGCACAAGGGGGTTCTTGGGGCGCACCTTTCTCCGCTCTCCACTTTTACTCTTTCGAGGTACCATTACACCAGAACGTTTTTTGGAATCCCGCCCCACCACGAAGAAACGTAAGGGTTTGCCTCTGCCCTGTTAGAGAAGGGGGCTGCATTAGGTGAGACCTTACTTTGATTAGCCTTTTCTGATTGGTCTCTTTGCTGCTTTTGCCTACGTGCTGCCTTCTTGGGGGCTGGTAAGAACCCCCTCTGTGAAACTCTCTATACTTTTATTTTATTATTTTAGCCTGCTGCTCTGCTCCCCAGCATATAGACCACAGACTAACCTTAGTTGTTCGTCTTTAAAAACCTCTCCTAAACACCGCGGCACTTTGCCGCTAAAAATAAGTTTGTGCCGCTGCTAAGCTTCGCTCCTGTGGCTTGCCTCGGGGCTCTCTGCTATCCAGCTGTGTCCACTGCTGCAGCCACCATCCCCTTGGGCCTATTCGGCTTTGGTTAGCGGTGGATGTTTGGTTTGCTTTGCAGCTTGCAGCCCCTCCCCCATGCCTGCTAGGTGCACGATAGAAATCATGTTCTTAGTCTGATAAGTTGTAATCTTCAATTTTGCATCAGCTGTGGTTAAGCTCAGGTTTATGAGAAATGCTTTGTATGTGCTCTGTAAGTTAGGTTGTTAAAAAATTGTTGTTTGTTGTTCATTACTTGCTAATGTGTGTAGTTCTTGGTTAAGTTACGATCATGATACGGGGGAATAATTTGCTGTGTTCTATATAATTGTGGTTAAGTCTGTCTCCCGCTGCCCTAAACCATCAGATTGCTGACGTAACTGAATCTAGCATAAACCCCCATTGGTTACCCTTTTTTCTTCTAAACACCTCAGACACCGAGCCCAGGTTTAACAAGGTGATAACAGGACTAACCCTTTGAACAGGGCAGTGGTCCCACTTAGCACAAGTGGCCATCCCTTTGAGAAGGGCAATGGCTCTTGGTAAACAACTTAAGGGGCCCTCCCTTTGAGAAGGGCAGTGGCCCTGGTAAACAACTTAACAGCCAGGGAAGGGGCATCCACAGGAGGAGAACAAAATGGAGTATGGGGACAGCTGTAAGAAACAAAATGGAATAGGGGGATAGCTGTAACAGCCAGAAATAAAGGCCTTAGTTGACTCATCTGATAGATAATATCTGTTGTCTTCTGGTGCACTTAAGGTCATAGGATCCCAGCTCTGTGACAGACTGATCTACTGTGAGAATCCCCCAAAAGAAAGAACAAAGCACTTTACTGCCAAGAACTGCAGAGTCCCCTTAAACATACTAACAAAGGGCCAGATTCTCCACTGGTGTAAATCAATGTTGTTCTATTGAAGTCAACAGAACAATGCCAACTTACTCCAGTTGAGGACCTGGCCCATAACCTTGGCATAGTAGACAAGGTACTTAAATAGATTGCCGTTAGTCAGAAATCTGATTTTTTTTCCATTTTAAAAAATCAAATTTAAAATTATTTTATGTGAAAACATTCTCACTATTCCAATATAAATTATTTGTAGGGGAATGAGTTTGCTTTATGTTATGGCTCAGAGTTAAGGTGAAATGGGTCAGGTGAAGTTTTATATGTCAGTTTTGTCATTAAAGGAACGTGTATACACAGAATAAAGCTTGTATATCTTGTTTGAATGACTAGGTAGCTAAGTCAACTGCTACCCCAGGATACCTAGAATGAGCCAATCTTTGTCTTCATTAACTTTCATAGAACTACTAACACTGGCAATTGCCAAAGGGGGGGGGGGGTAGGAAAGGAAAAGGAAAACTCTAACAATAGGGGTCATTCAAATCCCTCTCAATTTTAGAACCCCATACAGTTTTCACATTGTTGGCCTACATAAAGCTTTAAGCTTTAGGTCAGCTACCAGATCTTACGATCTTACGTCTAGTTAGATTACAATTCAATGCTACAAGATAGTTTGTTCATTCTGGTACATCACTCCTTTATCTATTAGGCTACCTTCAGAAACTGAAGACATTGTCACATGTTAAATCAGCCACAAGAGGGCGCATTTAGAAGCCATATAAATAATAGAGTGAATTAAATATTTTATACATGGATTACAAAGATACTTAAAAAGTACATTCCTTTCCGTACATCACTCTACATTATACTCACATGCTATTTTTAGAAGGTGCTATTTTATATATAAAACAGGACAATTCAAAAGGAACTTCTGAATTTGCCTGGGTAAAGTCTGAGCTCCTTAAAATATTTAGACTTGAGCAAGGAAACTGCAGTTTTGTATGCAAATCAAGTAGCCAGATAATCTAGTTTTCTTATTTTCATGGATGAATCAGAATTTTTGAGCACCCCAGAATTTGAGCATGAAATTCTGAGCTTAGGGGCTAGATTGACACTATTTTGAAAGCGTAAAAGATGTAAAATAAAAATGACTCCACTGTACAGCTATATGCTCCCCTGCAGACTGCCATGCTTATCCTCATCAGCAGCCTATGCTATTACACTACAAAATTGCACCAAAAGGAACAGTTATAATAATTATCCATCAAGTTTAGTCCTGTAGAGAGTGAAACAGAAGTCCTACATTGGCTCAAATTATTCCCACAACTACCAAAATTAAGAAAAGAATAAAAAGAAAGTTAAAAAGAGAACATATTGCAATTCACAAACCACTTCCTTAGCTGTTCCTATTGACTTATTTAAAACAATATTAATATTCTGATAGCTATCACCTACATCCTGGGACAGACTAGGTAAAATAATTCTGATATCTTATGCTATATGTTCATGCTACTTATTTTTTTTCCCTAAAATAACAGATCTCTCCTGTACTATAAGATAGACTGTTCTGTACTAATTGTCTAGTATACTTTTGCTTAAGGTCTGGCATCTTATGAACCACATTTTTGATTAAACTGCAGCCACACAAATTGCGGGCACATCCATTGTGAGCACAAGATTCATATTTGTATATGAAAATGGACATTTTCTATATGCAACACCAGGTAACTGTAATGCCCAAAGAAGCCCTTATTTGCACAATTACCTGGTTGCATGTACAAATGTTCTCTGACTGGCACAAGGGTGTGTTTTCCACGCACAATATTGAGTGCATACATTTTCCAGGTGCTATTAAAAGGCAGCCAGCTTAGGAAATATAGCCTAAAGATACTCTATAGCTCTGCCCTTGCAAGATGAGATACTTCATTCTCTTTCAAAGGTCTTTTCCATTTTTAACTACAACATTCCTGTAACTGGACTAATAAGGACTGTAAGTTCAGTAAAAAGAAAGAGGTTGTACTGGCTGAGAGTGCTGCAATCCTGTGACTACTTAGCTAATAGCTAAAAAACTTCTGAATACCCCATATATTCAGTGGTTTATCCAGCCTTGCCCTCTGAAGCACCATTTTTAAAATCTCAATTTAAAATCTTTCTTCTCATTAGCTTATGACAAACTCTCTCTACAGAGCATTTGAGATATGGGATTGAAAGCACATTCTGCAAACAAATTGTATTGTGTTATTTAAGTCATGCATATTGCAGCTAGGCATGAGGCCAGTCCTGATACTGGCCTCTACAAAACAGGTTGCATAAGTATATAATTATTTTTACTTATTAGACTTGCTAGCAATGGGAGGCACAAATGAGACATTGCAATACTGTGCTGTAATTATATGCACTGCATGTGGGTACTACTAGATCATTGCTATTTTACAGAATCCTTCCTTAGATGTCTTAAGATGTAGCCTCAGTCCTCTCACACACGGTCAAGCTTCTATAGATTACATATGTAGCAGAACCACAGTGGTTCAAAGCATGTAACTGGTATATGTGATGATCTCTAAAGCACTCCATTCATATTCACTTACTTTGCTTAGAATTAGATGGAGACAGCAGGGAAGCAGAATTTCCTAGAATTCCTTCTCCCCCTTAAAGGATCCCATTCACCACTTTTCTCTTCTCCTATCCTTTCTCGTTCTCTCTTTCTGTACATATTCACAAGTAGCTGGGCTTCACATTATGGTTCTATCTTTTTTTGCCAGCTTGTATTTCCACTTGCTGTCAAAGTCCATGCCTCTATTCCAAGTATCATTTGATAAACCCTGTGGAGCCAGCTTTCCATTCACATTGTTTTGTGTAGGATGCTTTAAAAATGGTTAAAGAGCTACTTTCCTCCTAATCCTTTTAGAGATAGTTATGCTTATAGATCAGACTTTCTGGAGAGATCTATCAGCCCTACTTATGGGGGCTGAGGAGGGGGAGGAGTTAATTTAATGCTAGTGAAACATGCCAGGTTGTCAGTCCAGCAGAATGAAGTCCTCTACCATAGGAATGGGACCACATGGGCAGCGACCAATCTACCAGTCAATGAACCTCTATTCCAAACCTGCAGGTATCACCTTTAGAAGCATGGAGGAGTGAGTGTTTTATTCGCCATGGACTTTCCTTCGTTCATGCTCCTATTCTCTTCTTTTCATTCAGATTCCAAACTCTTCAGGACAAGGACCATGTCTGTCCTTTTTCTAATCCCTGTGAAAGCAGCAGGTGATGTTAAGGTTTATGTAAGGGCTCAGTTGTGTCTCTTCAGCACAGGCATGTGCTGAGGTGATATAGACACACTGCTTCCAGCGGAGCATACCCAATGCCACACTCCTTTATGGATGTTGCATACTGCCCGCTGTGTGCCAGTCCTCCTCTAAGGTGGGAGGTTGCATGAAGGGAGCAGAAATTTTGATCATTAACAGTTCATCTGTTCCAAACACATATTCCCAAGTTGAAATCAAAGCTATGTGTTTTATAGGAGAAGGGACAGAGCAAGAATGAAGACTGGATCATCCAGCAGTTATCATAATCAGAGGGGCAGTGTTGCCTAATGGATGAAGGACTAGACGGGGACTCAAGGCCTGAGTTCTAATCTTGACTCTGCTAGTGGTCCACTGGGTAACATTTGGCAAGATACTTCATCTCCCAATGCCTCCGTTACTCCATCTCTAAAATGGGAACAAAGGTACTCGCCTCGTTTTAAAGCGCTTTGAGATCTACTGATGAAAAATACTACATATTATCATCATCCCAAATATGGCATAATTGGATAGGACTCCAAACTAACTAAACTGCATGCATATAGACTTCTCAGAAGCAATTTTACTACTAATTCTTTTGGGTTTTTTGTAACATCAAATTACATTGACTCCTTCTAGTATTTAGAATAGCAGGGTATAATCTTTACTTAAATAGGCATTTCACTGTCATTTATAACAAATAATGTATTCAACATGACCCTTCAGTTTTTCCAGAATATTCAGATTGGCAGTTTTACGCTTATACTAAGTATCTACATGAGTGGAATATGATTTATGTCAGAATTAAAGTATAGCCCCTGTTGTTGATAGAGTGAAATTTAAGAAGAGCAAACCAGTCAACTTCTATGTCCAGTTGCTTGTAAGTTGCTTTAAAATATAAAATTCCTTTCAGACTGAAAATTCACACGTGGCCTTTTTCCCTAAGGAAAATTTGAGCCAAATCAGTTGGGCTGTTTTTAAGTTAGAGATGTGTGGAAAATACTCTGCCTCTCCCAGTTTTAAAATTTGTTCCTCCCATTTGCATGTAGCAAGGTAACTCCAAAATGGCCACATTTTAGAATTTGAAACTTGGCAGGTCACTCAGGAAGCAAGTCACTTGAGACAGGCTGAATTACAAGCAATCAAAATGTGGCTTTGGGGCATGTGTCATACACAATACTAAGTGTATTTTATATTAACTGGGCCTTGCTGTAGCTGGACAGCAGCAGCACATGTTTCTGCTGGAAAACACACTGGATGCCTGTCGTTACTGATTTAACTGCACAAGCCTGGTGTCAAAGGCACTCAGGACCACACAGCTGTTGCTTTGCACTTCACAGGATCAAGTCCCTGGCTAGCAATTCCTCCTGAGATCTCTGGGGGTTGCACTGAAGTACCTTCAGCTCCCACTGATTCCTATGAAACCATCTCAGAGAGGGCGCATTGCATCTTGGAGAACTGGTCACCCCCTGGGTGGCAAGGACACACTTTCTAGTGGTTTGAGCAGGGGACTGGGAATCATGTGTTCCAAGTGCTATTCTCAGCTCTGACACTTAGCTAGTGTATGACCTCAGGCAAATTACTCAGTCCCTGGGGCTCTGTTTCTCGATGTGTAAAATGGAGATACTATAGCTCAGTGACTCTCAACTTTTCCAGACTACTGTACCCCTTCCAGCAGTCTGATTTGTCTTGCATACTCCCAACTTACACCTCACTTGAAAACTACTTGCTTACAAAATCAGACATAAAAATACAAAAGTGTCACAGGACACTATCACTGAAACATTGTTTACTTTCTGATTTTACCATATAATTATGAAATAAATCAACTGGGATATAAATATTGTACTTACATTTTGGTTTATAGGACATAGAGCAGTATATACCAGTCATTGTCTGTATGAAATTTTAGTTTGTACTGACTTCACTAGTGCTTTTAATGTAGCCTGTTGTAAAACTAGGCAAATATCTAGATGAACCGATGTACCCCCTGGAAGATCTCTGTGTACCCCTGGTTGAGAATCACTGCGATAGCTAACACAGTGGAAGAAGTACAAGAAAAAATGGTTACTTAGCTTTTTGTAATTGTTGTTCTTTGAGGTGTGTTGTTCATGTCCATTCCATTGTAGGTGTGTGCATGCCCACATGCACAATCACTGAAGATTTTTGCCTTAGGGGTATCTAGAGGGCTGGCTCTGTTGACCCCTTCAGTGCCGTGCTCATGTGCTGGTATATCAGGTGCTGCTGGCCCTACATCAGAGGTGAAAGTAAACCGGTCTGGTCCGGTACGGCATTCCGGCAAGAGCTGGTAAACAGCTGACCATACTGGCAGAGGGCAGCTTCCCCAGGCTAGCAATTTAAAAGGATCCTTGGCTCCTGGCAGCAGCCGGAGCCCCTGGCCCTTTAAATCACTGCCAGAGCCCCCGGGCTCCCAGCTGCGGCCACAACTACTGCTACCATTGGGCTCTGGCGGCGATTTAAAGGGCCCTGCGATTTAAAGGCCCTGCCCCTTCCAGTTGAGCCCCCTGCCTTGCTCAGGACCCCAGCCCTGCGTACCAGTAAGTCCCTTAAGTTACTTTCACCCCTGCCCTACGCCCTCTCAGTTCCTTCTTGTCGACAACACTGACAGAGGGGCAGGTAATGGAATGAACATAAGCAACACATCTAGAAGAACAACTGTTACAAAAAGGTGGGTAACTTTTTTCTTTATCGAGTGCTTGCTTATGTCGATTCCATTGTAGGTGACTCACAAGCTTCTTGGAGGTGGGCTCAGAGTTCACAACCTCACAGATTGTAGCAGTGCTCTGCCAAAGCCAGCATCTTCTTAAACTTACTGGGTCAGCGCATAATGTGATGTGGATGAACAACCGGGTCGCAGCCCAACAGATCTCTTGTATCGGCACCTGTGCCAGGAAGGCTGCCAATGAAGCCTGTGCCCTAGTCAAGTGAGCCGCCACAATTGCTGGTGGAGGAAGCTTAGCCAGCTCATAGCAGTAGCGGATGTAGGCTGTGATCCAGGACAAGATTCTCTGAGCGGACACTGGGTGACCTCTCATCCTATCTGCCACCGCCATGAATAGCTGCTTCGACTTATGGAATGGCTTCAGTCTATCTATGTAGAAAGCCAGCGCACTTCTGACGTCCTCCGTTCCTCATCCAATGCATGATGCTTAGGACAGAGGACGGGTAGAAATATATCCTGGGCAGTATGAAACTCGATCACAACCTTGGGTAAAAATGCCAGGTGCAGGCACAGCTGAACTCTACCCTTGAAGAAGACCATGTAGGGCAGTTCCGAAGTGAGTGCCCTGAACTCCGACACCCAATGGGCCGGCTTCATAGCGACCAGGAAAGAAACCTTCCAGGAGAGGAGTAAGAGGGAGCAGGAAGCCAAGGGTTTGAAGGGAGGATCCATAAGCCTAGACAGCACAAGATTCAGCTCCCATGGTGGGACTGATTCCCAGATGTGCAGGTATAGGCGCTCCAGCCCTTTCAAGAACCGTGGTCATGGGGTGGGCAAAGAGGGACCTACCCTGGACAGGGGATGTAACGTCGAGATGGACCGTGACTGAAGAAAGGGACAACCCTTGAAGCTTAAAATGCAGCAAGTAGTCCAGGATAACCTGCAGCAAAGCCTGCTCTGCCCTAATGTTCTGAGGCCCAATATTTGAATCTTTTCAATTTTGCCAGGTAGGTTGCCCTGGTCGAGGGTTTCCTGCTGCCGAACAAAACTTGCTGAACACTGGCCAAACATACTTTTTTGTCCACATTCAGCCATGCAACAGCCAAAAACTGTCAGGTGCAGCACAGCCAGGTTCGGATGCAGCAGACTGCCATGGTTCTGCAAAAGCAGATCTGGTCGAAGAGGCAGTGGAAGAGGGACAGCTACCAGCAAGTCCAACAGCATGCCTAATCGGTGTTGACAGGGGGACACAGAGGCCATGAGGAGAACTCTCGCCCTGTCCAGCTTGACTCTGTAGGGTACAGACCCCAGCTATTATGTCCAGGACCCAACGGTCTGATGTAATCTGCAACCGGGCTGAGTGGTAGGGAAAAAGGTGGTTGAAGAAAGGTAGCAGTGGATCTGGGGAATTGGCTGGGGTGTCGCTCTTGATCGCGTCATAAATCTGAGTGCTTCTGCACTGCCAAATGTTTAGCCTGGCTACACTGCACAGGTGAGCGGGAGGAAGAAGGGCAGCGACAACCAAACATAGTGTCCCTGTCCCTTCTCCTGGCAGATCCAAAATGAAGTTGCCACGACCTTGGCAGTTGGTGGTGGCTGCAATGGCTTATGCACTGACTGCGGGATATGGATGCCCAGTAAATGGAGGTTGGCTTCGGTGTCATTCATCTCGTGCAGCCTCACATCCATTTGATCGGAAAACGGCCCATTCCCACCAAAAGGAAAGTCCTGAATGGAGGTCTGCATCTCCAGGGAGAGTCCAGCAGTTTGAAGCCAGGAGCTGTGCCTCATCACCACTGCGGACACCACCAACCTGGCCACTGAGTCCACTGCATCCCACGCCACCCACATGGGCAGCAGGCCGCTGAGGTCCCTGCACCAGGGTGATGAATTTCTGGGCCTGATCTTGTGGGAGGGACTCCTTAAATTTATGGAGATTGTGTCATAAATTGGTGTTATAATGGCCCAGGAGGGCCTGGGTGTTACCCAGCCGAAACTGTAGACTTGCAGTGAAGTTTTTCTTCCAAACAAGTCCAGCCGCTTGGCCTCCTTATCTCTTGGGGTGGAACTGGAGTGCCCCTACTTCTCCATCTCATTGGCAGTGGAAACCACCAGCAAGCCAGGGGGAGGGTGGGTATAAAGATATTCAAAACTTTTGGCTGGGACAAAGTCCTTTTTCTCGGCCTGTTTTGAGGTGGGAGGGATGAAGAAGGATGTCTGCCAAATGGCTGTGGCAATTTCGAGGATCCTTTTGTGCACTGGTACTGAGATACGGATAGAGGTCGAGGCTGACAGGACGTTGAACAGAGTGTCCTCCTGTTCAGCCATCTCCTCCACTTGTAGGCCCAGGTTGTCAGACACCCTCCAGTAAGGCTTAGTGGTTCTTAAAGTCATCAGGCGGGCTGGCACTAGAAGGGCCCATGATTGCCTCGTTGCGGGAGGACGAAGGGCTGTTCCTCCTCTGCTAGGGAGGATGGCTTGGGGGTAGGCACAGCCTCTTGAGGCTCGGCCACCAGGTACGCCTCTGGTACCAGGTCTGGGTGGCCGCTGCTCTGTGGTGGTGGCGGCCAACAAATGTACCGAAGGGGGCATCACCATGACTGGGACCCCCCAGGCATTCTAACATTGCCACTGAGCAGGCCACTGCCCTGCTGCCACCAATGCTGGCTCACAAACCCAATCTCGCCACTGAAGTTGACGTGGTGGGCTGAACCGGCCCTTGGTTCTGGAGGAGCCCCCATCCGGAGACCTTGGAGGGGCTGTTGAGGCCTGATTCTGCCTAGAGACCACTAACACCGGAGACCAGTGCCCGGCCCGAGGGGACTGGTACCAACCGTGTGGCAAGCAGGTCTGGTGCCGAGGAGATTGGAGGCGTGAAGGAAATCATTCCTACAGCGTCAGTGACCAGGATTGGCGCCGGGACGACGAACTTCAGGATGACGATCGGTATCAGTAATAGAGGGACTGGCACCTCTCTCTCAGTGAGCCGCATCAACACGATGGCCACCACGATCGTGGAGCCGGTGAATGACGGTAAGTCCATGCCGATCTCGATGATGGCACTGGTGACTGTGGATATAGAGGTGGACAGTGCACCATCATCTCGAGGGATTGGCGGCACTCCATCGCTCCTTCAGGAGCCTTATTAGCTGGCTTGCCCTTTTGGGGAGCCTCAGCCGAAGCCTGAGGCACTGGTAGTGCTGGTTGCGTGGGTGGAGGTCTGTGCTCCTTTGACGCCTGGGCTCTTGAAGGCAGACAGGCAGTTCAGGGCAGGCTCTTTGCTTACTGCTGACTGGCCCTTTTTTGTTGGGGAGCTATGCTTCTTAGACCTCTTTGGCACCAGCGAGATAGAGCAGTGCTGCGTGGGCCCCTGGTGATGGTGGTGCACTTTGCACCAATGCGGAGGTCCTTGGAGACTCATGCTGGGACGGCTTGGACATCAAGCAGAGGGCGGACTCCATAAAAAGGGCTCTGAGCCTAATGTCTCTCTCCTTTTTCGTGCAAGGCCGAAAGTTTTTACAAATCCGGCACCTCTCTCTAACGGTGCTCCCCCCAGGCACTTGACACAGCTGCCATGGGGGTTGCTATCAGGCATAGGCCTGTTACAGGATTCTCAGGTCTTAAATCCCAGAGACTGGGCCATGCCCCACTGGGGGCAAAGTCCCTGCTGGGACCTAACTACTAACACTAACTACTACAATAAACAAACACTTAACACTAAAGATAACTATGTACAAAGACTAATGGCACAGAGTCCAAGATAAGAAAAATTGCAAGTCCTCCACAAGTAAAGAAAGGCGCTCTAACTGACCAGCATGGGCAGTAAGTAGGAACTGAGAGGGCATAGGGCTGGCAGCACCTTATATACTGTGCATAAGCGTGGCATTCAAAGGGGTGACACAGTTGGCCCTACCGATACCGCTAAGACAAAAATCTCCAATGATCACGCACATGGGCACATGTACACCTACAATGGAATCAACATGAGCAAGCACGCAAAAAAGTTGTAACGCTTAATCAGTTACTGAACTTTTAAAATTAGGTGAAAGGTGCTTAGAGCCTCAGATGGAGGGACTGATTTGCTACCATATTGCATCTTGTGCAGACATTTACTTCAGTGCAAAGTGGATGTAAAGCCCTATCAAACTGAAGAAGAGCTCTGTGTGGCTCAAAAGCTTGTCTCTCCCAAGAGAAGTTGGTCCAGTAAAAGACATTACCTCATCCACCATTTTATATTGGCATAAATGATCACATAAGACAAAGAGCAACAGAGAAAGAGGCCTAGGTGATCTTGTTCGAATCAATCAAACCTTCCTCAAGCCTTTTGAGATGCTTTGTCAGAAGGCTCTATAGAAGTGCAAGGTATTATTTAAAGACACAATTGTCTTTGCCAGTTAAGCTTCTGTTACCTAAAACAAACTACGACCTCTGCAGTCTGCTAAATGTTAGCAGCTCTGTTGCTAAAGCTGACTTACTGACTCATTCAGAGGCATTTCCCATGTCCTTTACAGCTTGTCCTGTAAAAGCGAGAAAGAAATTTCTGCCCCTGCTTCAGCTTTATTTTGCTGTCTCCCTCATTCCTTGTTTGTATCAGGCACATGTCTTACAATACGGGCTAAAATTTTTCCCAGACTTCATGAATAATCGAGTTTCCCCAAGATGAGCCATAAGGATTTAAGGGTTTACTCCTGTTTAGTTCAGTCCAGCTGTCGGAAAGGCTAACAGCATTTAAAAAAACGAAACGGTAGAACACAGTGTTGCTGGCACAAAGTGCCCGAGGGGGGCAACAGCAGGGGGGTCCGTTGCCCGGTGTGCACCACGCCAATAAACACACCAGGGTAGAGAAGCAAACACAAGTTTATTTGAGCTCAAATAAGGTGCGAGGGAGAATGCAATCTCAAATCCTGCACACTTAAAACAAGCAGGTTTTTTCTTTTATATTTTAGTTGTTTACTACAAAACTTTTTTTTGCTGACTAACTGATTTTTTACTTTTTTTTTTATTTAGCTGCAGTATTTTTTTTATTTAATTTTTTTGGGGGGGTTTTTGGGTTTGTTTTTTTTTTTGCTGCAAAGACATGTATGCTGTATTTAAAAGTGGCCTTAAAACTTGCTTCAATTTAGCTTCAGTGTATTACAGCAGAGAACTGGCTATTACAATCAAAAAAACTAACTGCTGACATTACATTTTACAGCTTTTAACACATTAGGTTACACTAGGTTACACAAAGTGTTAAACATGGAGGAACAATGGCTCATTGAGGCCTGAGCAGGAGGGCTTTATCGACATTTGTGGTCTTCCATTTTCCCGAGTTACCTAGATTTATGCCTAGTGACACCAACAACTCCCTCCTTTGAGAATACTCAACAAACTTTTGGCTGTTTGAATAACATGCAATTAAGCTCTAGGGAGCTGGAGTGCTTTACAGCAAGCAAGAGAAAAGTAATGACACACAACACCACACCAGTGAGCAGGAGGCGAACAATGCCTTTTTCTAGTCCCCCCAGGTTGGGTAACCAGCTTCAGAGGGAATCAGAAACAGTGGGTTCCCTTTCCTGGGCCTTTTACTGTTTAAAAGCCTGTTTGGCTGACAGGATGTGCTTGTTAATATTTTGTGCGTTTTTTGGGACATAAGTACAGCATTTATTTTTTATAAGGGCGCACACCCCACCCTGGGAAGCCACGCTTCCACCCAGAAAGTGTTCAAATATGTTATTATGATTACAAATTAGATGGTATTTTTGATGTGTTTGTAAGGGCAGTGGGCCAAGTTTGGTACTTAAGATTACTTTAAATGGCCATTAGCTGGTCATTTAGGAAATTTTGAATTTTTACACATATTAGATTTTATTGCAATGCTTTTTTAGCCTTAGTTATATTTAATATTATTTTTTTTTATTTAAGGAAATGCATTAGACTTTAGTATATTTTATTTTTTAGATTTATTTAAACACTTTGTATTTTAAGTTGAATAGAACAAGTATCTGCATTTTAATTTAACTTTTTTGCCTGATTTTAAACCAGACCATTCCATGAAAACACTAAACACAACAATTTCGGCCACAAGACAAACACCACAAGACAGAACATAGAACACAAAACATAATTTTTATTGTGCCAGTAAATGCATGGTACATTGAATGCTGTTTAGCTGGCATTAGTTTTTTTTGATTATTTGAAAGACAAAAAAACAGAGATTTACCCCTTTTGGGCAGTCAGTCATTACTTAAAATATGCAGATACCCTTGTTGACTTCAGGCAAAACAGAGGAATTACCCCATATTTTTTGTATGTGTTTTATAGGCAGCTCAGGTTTTAGTCGCTTTTACCTTATTAGTTAGATAAGTTGCATTAATACAGACGCTTTCTGGCTTGCTTTTGGATTTAAAGCTATTTACAGCTTAAAGATTTTTACCTTAAAAGGGACATGATTAACTTTACCAGAATTTTGATTGTTTTTTACTTTTAACTTTTGCTTTTAAACACTGAAAGAAAACATTACTACTTATAGCGCCCTTAGAGCCTAATAAAATTTTAATTATATAGCACTGTATACATTTTTTAGCTAATTTAACTAAATTGTTTATAGCTAAATAAAATGATTGCAATTTAATAATTTTTTTGCCTGAATTTATTTATAAACATTTTATAGACACCAACTACAGAGTTAACTTTTTACTTTTTTTTAAATTATTTGTTTGTTTTTTAACAGCTACTTTTATTAACTTAAATTACCATTTTAAGTAAGTTTTGAGTATTTGAAATTTTTATGCTTACATTTACTTTTTTTTTTATTACACCCTTAAAAGTTTTTAACCTGTTTTTTAATTTTTTTGTTTGTTGCTTGCCCGCCTGGGCCCGATTTTGCTTTTTTTTGTTGAACTGTTCCTTCCATGGGCACCAACTTGTTTTACTACCAGTTTAGCTAGGAGGGTGGGCTTTTTAACTAGCCCCCACCCCTCCTGGTCTCTTCCCTTAAACATTCTTACTCACAAGACTACCCGAGTCCTCCCTCGTGTGGCTTGCCACCTGGATAAAAACACACGGCCCATTGGGCAAAGGCCATTTACTTAACATATAATCTAAACCCCTTTAGAAGGTTTACCCAGAAACCCACCCATCTGTCTGCTGACACTTAAAACAGAAAAGAGAATTACACAGAAAGCAAAGGAAATTACAGTCTAAGCCAGGCTTTCCCACTTCTATACACTGACCGCTACAGGGGACGGGACAGAAGGATCTTAATTCAATCTTAGAGCTTTCTTGCACACATGGCTTTAACTCCGAGGAATTACGAACGAGAGGTTCAGTTCCGCTCACACTCCTAATGTCCAAATGAACGGAGCAGAAAAACAACAGTAACTGGTTAAACAGAACAGAACAAAAACCAGATAGCGTTTCCTTATTCTATAAGGGCTCACTTTTACTTATGCAGCTCTTGACATACAACACCAACAGTACCAAGCAAAGCAAACATAAAATAACAAGGGTAAAACAAATAGATGGTGTAAATTCTGCAGGGCTCCCCCCCTTTTAATTGCTCACCAAACTGTGACAAATTTTTGTTACCAATTTGTCCCTCGTGTCAGGTGATCAGGCTGACACTACAGGATCGTTGGGGAAGGATAAAGAAAACACACCATATAACTGAATTTTTTTTAAAAAACTCCATTAATAAAATAATAAAACAACAACAGAGAGTGTTGGGAATGCTCCCACATCACTCAGGAAAAACATTAATGCCCCAAGCCCTAAGCCCCTCTTTTATACTCACACTTGTACGTCCAGACTCGCCACTTCTGTGTTAATGTCAGATGAAGGGGGAAGATGGACAGAGAGATTATCCTGTATACGCTTGTCCAGAATTTCCAACATGCTCGCTCTTCGGAAGGCTGTTTTTTACACCTGGAATCTCTGCTCGGCGTCCTTCTTTCAGAGATTCCAGTCCAGGTCGGCTGCCTGTGTTCTTCTTGGTGTCACCAAGCACAACCGGCTCCGCAGGTCACAAAGGCACACTGTTGGATCTATGGACAGGTTTAAGCTTTGCAAATGTAATCTCAGTTCTGTAACTTTGTATGCCTTGGTTCGCCTTTGTTATGTTTTTTTCCACAGCCAAGCTGGGTGCTGAAAGCAGTTTTCTTTGCCTTAGCATAGTCTGCTCTTGATTCTTGGACCTTGACGCAGAGCAACTTTTTTTATCCCGCCCAAACTGGATATTTCAAATTAACCCCGTTCCTTTCCTCAATAAACAAATTTGCTCACGTTGTGTTAGGGCTTTTGGAGATAAATGCTCTCCTTAGATTAATGATTAAATTAAGTACCTTCTAGTAGCATTTTTAGAATGGATGTCACGCGTGTAAATATTCCAATTTCTCTTAAATACCATGCAGGTTTTGATGGAACACAATGTACGCTACATGTATATGCTGGGGTACTCTTAGGGGTGAGATGGAATGTTCAGCTGATCCCCACCATTTTCCACACACACAGGGGAGGGTGCCCTGTCAGCAGCTGCGGTTCTAACTTAAGGATTTTTTCTACAGGTACTACCACAGGAGAGGTAACGAGGTATGGCCCGACCCTCCTACAACCTCCTTCAGCAAAGAGCGTCGGCAGTCTCTGGCGAGACGGGCGCTTATCTGATTGCATCCAGTGCGATGATCAGACTGTCAGTAGGCCCCACACGGAAGGAAAGGGAGAGGGGAAGATGGGGTACACACACTCCTAGACCCAGGTGCTTCCCCATGGACGATGCCAGGCAGTCAGTCCACCAGGGTCGGACCTCCTAAAGATCACCAGGTCTCCGCTAGTTACCGGGCTTGCGCTTAGAGTTAGTCCTGGTCACGCGCTTTCGCTTCACAGGGTACTCTGGGATCTTCCGTAACAGTCACTCACACTTGGCCCCCAGTACCCTTCTGCGATCTGATCTTGCTTTTTAGCTACAACAGGGAGAGCGTGCCTAGGATTAGGGTCTCCCCTTTCTAGACAGGTCCCTCCTTTTCCCTGCACTTTTCCTAACCTGCTTTTGACTCCTGCACTCACCAGACAGGAGGAAAGAACAGGGTACAGTTGGGGGATTTTTTGTTTGTTTGTTTTGTTTTTTTTTACAAGAGCTTTTTTATACCAAACAGCTTTAGAGCTACATGTTCATGACAAAAACAGGGTAATTGGGTGTACTGTAATTTATGATCTGAGCGGGCCATTTTTTCTGACCCTCCAATTGATTACAGAAGCCAAAGTCCACTTACAAAACCTTTTTAAACCTATTCTTGGTTAAGGTTCGAACAACACTTTCTAATTCTCTAGAATGCATTCTAGGGGGGTACACCTTGCCTTCCTCGCCTTGCTCTGCCCCTGCCCCATGTCGCAGGTAGACTCTGGGCATCCCCAGGTACTGACAGAGACAGTCCAGACACCCGGACTGTTCCTACCTTATCCAAGGGACCGGTTCCACACCGTCACCCAGGACCGGTTCCACACTGTCGCCTGCAGCTGCTTCTCCACTACTCGAGCGCGTTGCACTGTTGTGCCCTCCGAGGTCAGCCAGATCGCGTCTCTGCCGAGGCCTCCGGTGAAGTCACCGGTGTGCACTGGGCATCGGTCATCGCTGCGACCTGTTGACCACCAGGAGGGATCCGGGCAAAGCTAATTTTAGCCTCGAGCCCCACGTTGGGCACCAAGAACTGTCGCCGACACAAAGTGCCCGAGGGGGGCAACAGCAGGGGGGTCCGTTGCCCGGTGTGCACCACGCCAATAAACACACCAGGGTAGAGAAGCAAACACAAGTTTATTTGAGCTCAAATAAGGTGCGAGGGAGAATGCAATCTCAAATCCTGCACACTTAAAACAAGCAGGTTTTTTCTTTTATATTTTAGTTGTTTACTACAAAACTTTTTTTTGCTGACTAACTGATTTTTTACTTTTTTTTTTATTTAGCTGCAGTATTTTTTTTATTTAATTTTTTTGGGGGGGTTTTTGGGTTTGTTTTTTTTTTTGCTGCAAAGACATGTATGCTGTATTTAAAAGTGGCCTTAAAACTTGCTTCAATTTAGCTTCAGTGTATTACAGCAGAGAACTGGCTATTACAATCAAAAAAACTAACTGCTGACATTACATTTTACAGCTTTTAACACATTAGGTTACACTAAATTACACAAAGTGTTAAACATAAAGGAACAATGGTTCATTAAGGCCTGAGCACAAGGGCTTTATCGACATTCGTGGTCTTCCATTTTCCCGAGTTACTTAAATTTATGCCTAGTGACACCAACAACAGGAAGACAGGACATACATCTCTTTTGTAAACTGCACTTCCCCCCACCCCCCGCCACACACACCTCTTTTTCCCTCCTGTTGGTGGCAGCCATTTTGATGAAAAGTGAGAGTCTTTGTGACAGACATGTATGGAAACCCAAAGGAAGAGACCGAACAAATGTGGGGCCTGGTGTAGCAGGGACTTCAGGGCCAGGCAAAGGAAATGTAGAGTTCATTTCTGTAATGTGGTGAGCCTCCGCACTGACTTCACTGGGAGCTGACGAGACTCAGCGGTGCGAGGAGTCGATCATCACCTTGCAGGATCAAGCCATTCAAGTTTAAAAAGTGCTTCACAGTTAAAGGGCCATGCTGGGGGAAAATGTTACGGTGCCCTGTCCCAGCAACAGTTCTGACAGCCATTGTCTCCACTTGGGTATGCTCTGGGGAGCACAAAGGGAAGACAACTCTTTCTTCGAAGAGATGCTGCACATGCTTCCCTAGGTTCTCACCCCAGTGCAGAGGGAGCAAGACCATGGCAGTCCTGTTTTAGGTGCAGCTTCCCAGAATCTTGTGCTTAGGGCAGTGAAAGGCCATATTGTCCCCAGCCTCTGAGCAGGGACATACATGGAAAGGAAGGGATGCGGTTCCTCTTCTCCCCTTGCAAAGTCACAGAAGATCAGACACAATCCAGCCCCAACATTATTGTTGGGATCATTATAGCAAACGATTATGAAAGCAGACAGATGTTTTTATGGTTTCTTCGACTACACTCTCCTTCTGACATTATTGCAAATACAGTATTATTATTTTAAAGCAAGCTGGTTGTACCAGGAGTGGCTCAGGAACACCAGTCAGAATAACACTATTTTCAAATCACATTCCACCGACTATTCAAGGTGACAAAGCTTATTTATTGGCACTTAGCTGCTAAGGTTACGGATTCATTAGCAATACCACCACTACCTAGATGGGAATACTTCTTACCTTTGAAAATGTTGTGCTAAGCAGAGCACCAGCAGTTTTTTCTTTCATATGGAGGATAACAAATGCAAGATATGCTTCCAATCATGATTATTGGTTCCTCACTGCTATTTAAGAAGGTTACAAATCACAAATGAATAATGCCTTAAGGCCAAAATTCTCAACAGTGGCGAGAGATATTGGCTACCTCAATGTTTGGATGAGACAGCTTAGACCTGATTTTTGGATGTGTTGTGTTCGTGAGGTCTTCAATTGGGAGTTTTGGGTGCTCAACACTTTTGAAAGTCTGGCCCAAGGTGCCTTGAGTTGGGCGCCTAAGAACTGAGGCACACAAAATCTGAGGGCACCTTTGAAAATGTGATTGCAAATAACATGAACATTGAAAACACAGCTCAAACAAATGCATGCAACCTTACAGCACTTACAATCAGCGGCCTCAACCATGTTAAAACTTATATACCAGCTGAGTTATGTAACACTATGTGTGGCATTCAAGCTCCTGGTGCATTTACCAAGAACACAAGTAATATGGCACCTCTGGCATGTTTAGAGACCTATGGGGCTGACCTGAGAGTCATATTGGCATTTAAAAAAAAACACACAACCTGATCTACAGCAATTTAACAATCTGGCTGAGTTCCTGTACAAAACACTTTATACCAAATGCTACCAAATCCTTATTCATAGTAGATAGACAAATGTATAGACTATGGGCCAAATCATTCTTGGCTTATTCACACAAATAGGTTCACTGAAAACAATGAAAGTTGTAAGACATACAGAATTTGGTTCTCTCTGAATGAAAACTCATCAAAAGGGTTATGCTGCTGGAGTAAGACAGTGGACAATACTGTGGTTACCACTTTGGTACCATTGGAAGAGTGCATATTCTAACACAGAACACATTATTCTGTAGCCCTGATCTTTCCCCCTCATTCACCCCTTCCTATGCTTCACCGAAGTGCCAAAGCAGAATCTTTTAGTCTGAGTAGCAATAAACCACCCACCAGGTCATAGTCTGCTCAGGTGTTAAGATCATATGAATGTTATTCACATGCTAAAGTTCAAAAGAGCCTGGGAACAATTATAACAGTTTAACAAAAGCATGGTGCACAGGACCACCTTATTCTCTATTCAAATATGAAAATGTATTTATTCCACAGCTATGCATTTCTAGAATTTGGGTGCCTGGAATTCTGGAGCTCTTGGTTTTCCTAGACCATGCTTGGTGTATACGTCACCACTGTCTAGATTCTGAGCTCTTCATGGACGAGAATTTGTCTTTATGCTTCTCTGTAAAGAACCTTACCTACTTCCAGCACTCTAGAAGTAATTAATAAGGACACAGAGGTGATGATTTAATTAGCCTTTTCCATCTCTAATTTCTATGAACCTGGGATTTAATTTGTATGAAAAGTCTGTCCTCTACATATTGACATGTGCCCTTAAGAGTGAGCATACAAAAGAATTCTGCTGATTCATAAAGGCATATTGTTCACTCTTTCAGCTAAGTGGGCAGTACTTCTGAAAAATGTCAATAAGTTAGCTTGATGAAAAGTAAAAGAGCAAACCAGAGTGGTTTCTAAATCCACCACCCAATGCCAGATTAAAAGTCCTCCAATCCCATTCCTGTATTGCCATGTTCTACTGGCAGAGGTGTAGACTTTTTAAAGCGTGGGGGGGGGGTCTCCCCACAACTCCGCCCCAGGCCCCATCCCCACTTCACCCCTTCTTCAAAGGCCCCATCCCCACCCTGACTCTTCCTGCCCCCTTCGCCTCCAGCGCCTCCTGCACGTCATGGAACAGCTGATCGCGGCGGGCAGGGGGAGCTGATCAGTGGGGTCACCAGAGAGGAGCTGATAGGAGGGCTGCTAGTGGGTGCTAAGCACCCATTTTTTTTCCCCATGAGTGCTCCATGGAATCGGTGCCTATGTCTACTGGAGTCAGTGGAAAATTGTTTAAATACCAGAATAATGGCAGTAATAAGGCTTAGATCCCGTAACAGGATCCACGCACCAGATCCCTGCACGGAGCCCCTTGGTCTTCAGTGGATTAGCTTGGAGGACTGGGGCCTATGTTTGTCCATAAAGCACCTTATATCCTGCACCACACCTTTAGCTCATCTGTTCTTACTCTAGGTTTCTTGGGTTTTCTCTCCTTCTTTAACAATCTTATATTCTCCCTTTAGCTTTTCATCCATGGGAGGGGGGAAAGGGAGGAAGGAGGAAGAGAAAAGCAGGAACAAAAATAAAACCCCTATGAGGAAAGGAACAAATTATTTAAAAGTGAAAACAACAGCAAAAGACAGAACACCAACTGGGAAGTGGTAGAGGGCAGGGCTCTTTACAGAAAAGTGCAACCCTTAATTTGGAACTTAATGTGTAGTTACCATGGTAACGGGAACATTAAACATGTCTTAGGTGGCTGAACTATTTGGTTAAAACATATATATCATTTAAAAATAGAAATTCCTTTCCCTGTATTCTTAGAAAAAAAATTTTAAAATCTAATTTATTCTTCATTATATTTGCCTTTTTTAAAAAAAAAATTGATTCCACTCAAAAAATGAGACCAGACTGGTCAGTTTCATATTTTTTCTACAAAACACGCTGGCACTCTACACCAGTGGTTCTCAACCTATTTGCCATCGTGGGCCACATATATAGCTCTCTGTGTGTTATGTGGGCCAATCCACACAATATATATACTACCTGTATGGCCCTGAGGCTGTCACATGGGCTGCAGCTGTGTGCTGATTGGGCCGGAAGCTACCCACGGGTTGAGAACCACTGCTCTACACATATGTCAAAGAGTGACATTTGGTGCTACCAAATTCGTGGCCATGAAAAACATGCCACGGACCGTGAAAACTTTTGTGTGCTTTTACCCTATACTACACAGATTTCATGGGGAGACCAGCATTTCTCAAACTGGGAGTCCTGATACAAAAAAGGAGTTGCAGAGGGACGGTTGCAAAGTTATTTTAGGGGGGTTGTGGTATTGCCACTCTGACTTCTGTGCTGCCTTCAGAGCTGGATAGCCAGAGAGCAGCTGCTGTTGGCTAGACACCCAGCTCTGAAGGCAGCACCCTGCCAGCAGCAGCACAGAAGTAAGGGTGGCAATACCATGCCATGCCACCCTTACTTCAGCACTGCTGCCTTCAGAGCTGGGTGGCCGAGGGTCCAGCTCTGCAGACAGCAGCACAAAAGTAAGGGTGGCAATATCATGCCATCCCATTCTTACCTCAGCACTGACGCTGGTGACAGCACTGCCTTCTGAGCAGCAGCCACTACTCTCCAGTCACCCAACTCTGAAGGTAGCGCTGTCGCCAGAAGCAGTGCAGAAGTAAGGGTAGCAGTACCACAACGCCCCCTACAATAACCCTGTGACCCTCCCCCCAACTCCTCTTTGGGTCAGGACCCTTACAATTACACCACTATGACATTTCAGATTTAAATAGCTGAAATAATGACATTTTTTAAATCCCATGTCTGTGAAATTGACCAAAAGGGATGACGAATTTGGTAGGGCCCTAGACATAGACCATGTTGTATAACATTTTTAGTAACTTTGAATTTTTAATTATGTTGGTTATTTCTCTGGCTACAATTTTATAATGTATTATCTGTTGCTTTTTACTTTGTGTGGGTTATAACTCTGTATTCCGGATGTGTGAAATAAAGAGTCGACTTATTTTCTTTTTCCATCATATTTATCTAAGCACACCAAGAAGATATGCAAACCCATATTTATTAATCTTGGTATTTGTGCTGTTCAGTGTTAGCATCTGTAACACAGAAGCAGGACAGGGCACCTGCAACGCCCACTGCCTCTCCTGGCATCAGGATATTAATCTGGCACTACATAAGGTGAGCTAGTGCAGTAGTGTTGCAAGTCTCATATTGTAGTGCTGTCTTCTGCCTTTCGTACCTGTTGACAATCTGTTCAATAAGCTATTGGCCCTAGTTAATACTAATTAGCTATCTGGTTTTGGACAACTGCTAAGGTAAAGCGCAGTTATCTAGTCTGGCCCTTGGGATATTTCACAAAGGCGCCCAGTCTCCGTGTTTTCTGCCTCTAAAGAGGCGACAACCCAAAATCAAAGTTCTGAATATAACACCTACATAACCTATGTAACCAGAGAAAATAAAGACTTTACCTCTATTTCTTCCAAAGGTAGTCCAGAAAAAAATTATTTAGGCCTCAGTCCTGCGAAACTGTGCATGCAAGTTATCTCACTGAAGTCAATGGGACTTGCTACTCGTGTGTGTAAGCATTTGAAGGGGCAGGGCCTTACAGTGTAACCTGGGATGGATGTTGGTGGTAGTGAATGCACATACTGTGAGGGGATATACCACTTCTCTCAATTTAAATAGAAAGTAGAAGCAAAATGGCACATATTTTTGCTATCTAAATCTGATTTTTATGAAGTCTTTGAATTTTAGCTATTGAATGTATTTTTTAAAAAAGGGGAGGAAGATCTTGTGACTAAAGCATAGGACTGAGAACTAGGTCTGTATTCTGTTACTGACTCTGTCAAAGACTTCCTATGTGGTGTCAAGTGTGGTATTTAATGTCTCTAAGCCTCACTTTCTTCCTGTGTAAATTGGGGAGCTGCCTTCACAGACATATTGTAAACCTTCATTTATTAATGTTTTGTGGCATACTTCGAGATTCTTGAGCGAAAGGGTCAACCAAAGTGCAAATCAATATAAAAATGCCTGTGCATATTCTTTCTACGTTCCACTTAAGTTTGAGAATGTAATAAAAGAACCACACTTCACACAGCTAGATGGCTTTTCATCTGACGATCTCCCAGTGCTTCACAAAATAAGTTAAGCCTCACAAGACTGAGACAGGGTAGTAGTATTATCCCCATTTTACATATGGTTAAGTATAGAGGCAGTAAGGTTAATTTGTCTGATTTTCACTTATGCTAAGCACCTGCAGCTGCCTCTGACTTCAAGAAATTTCTGGGACTTCAGCAACTCTGTGGCCAAGATCAGATGCTACTAAGAGGAACAGAACCCAGGAAACTTGACTCACCACATCCTATTCTAACTCCTAAATCACACTCCACTTGTTCTCTGTGATACACTCTTTTAAACTACTTACTATGAAAGATAATATTCCTTTCCACTGGATCACAGTTTTTCCAACCAAGCTCACGCTCTATCCTTTTTAAAAATTACCCTGTGTGTTTTGGTTTCCTTTTTGCAGTGTGCATGAGGATTACAAAAGTTCAGAGCTCTGGTTTTAGCCCTTTGAATTGCTAAGTTTTGGTGGCTGGGATAAAATAAGCAGCATGGGCTACACGAATAGCCTCCAAGCCTCCCATCCAAAAACCCAAACATGGAACACTATATGGTGGCAATGGCAAACAATTTTGGGGAGGGTAGGGATGGCATAATCAACCAGCAACAATCCCCAGCATCCTAAGGATGTTAAGGGGCCTAAATTAACGCTGCCACCCGCTTTAGTTAACCGAGGGGCGAGATCTTTGCTTACCCCTCTGTAGTTCCCTCCAGAACCCGCTTACACAACCAACTCTCCAGCTCCAGCGTATCAGCGTGCGGCTCCCACTCTCCCCTTACACAACCCCTGCTGCCAGCGAGGCACCGCCCCCTTCACAGGCGTCTGAAAGAAGGAAGGGCGGGCTGAAAGGATGAAGCGAGACGGTGACATGTTGGCTAGGGGCCAGCGAGGGAGAAATCGGTGCGGAACGGGGACAAGCGGAATCACTTCAGCAGGGGCTGCTGGAAACCGCTGCGCTCTGGGACTCCTTTAAGTTGCAGAGGAGACACTGTGTGCAAGGGAAAGGCACGTGGGGGGTGTAGCTGACGGGTCCGAAGGAAATGGGAGCATGAACACGCCCTGCCCAGCTTAGGCTGGCACATCCTCCCGGTCAACTGAGCAAACTCAGCCCTGTCCTGCATTGTGCTGGCATGTGCCTTCTACAGGAGCCTGTGCAAACCCAGCTGGGCCTTGCAATGCCTGACCCAGGCTGGCTGCAGGAACGCTCTACAGTAGCCTCTGCAAGCCTAGTTCTGCAATGCCTTACTCAGGCTGCACCTGCAGAACCTGCGCTTGCCCACCCTAGACAGTGGTGCCAGTCCACGGGCACCTGAGCAAAGCCAGCAGTGCTATTGCTGGGATGTCACAACCTCTGAAACTGCAAACCCAGTTCAGCCCAGGTGTGCCTGGCTCAGGCTGGCATGTTCCACGGAAACCCGATCCTAGGACAGGCATGGGAGAGGTGGACACAACCTCTCCTTACAACTAGATGAGGGAGGGAAGACTTTACTTCTCTTTTCTACCAAAACTGTTGTCCCTCGCACTCCTACTGTCACCCTCCGTCGCTAACCAGTCTCTTATTTCTTCTTTGCTGAGTTAACTCAGGTGTTGCCCCCAACCCCCATCTTGTCTACACACAATTAAAGCCTCTCACCTGAGTTTAATGGTGCTTTCAACCCCCACCAACCTGGTGCTGTAGGCTAATGCCCACTTGCTACTTTCACTGGGGCTCATAACCCACCCACTGTGCACTGAGAATCCAGGCTAACCGTCAGATGGCTATAAAAGCCCCCAAATGCCAAACACCAATAGTTGGATTCTAAATGTAATGGAACTTTCTGAGTTCAACATTCTATTCTCTGCTTCTTTTGAATGATTTGTGTGTTTTGTATTAATATTTACAGGACTACATGGGTCCTTAGGCCCAGATCCTCGAAGTATTTAGGCATCCAACTCTGAAATCCGTGGGATTTAAGTGCCTAAATACTTTTGAGGATCTGAACCATGATTACAGACTTTTAGCTAAGGGCCAAATTCTGTTCTTGTTAACCCCAGTATCTCTGGAGTAACTCCACATAAGTCAGTGGAAGCAGTAGAGGTAACATCCTCCATGGGGCTCGGAAATGTGTTTGCAACTTTAGTTTACTGAAGGACTGTGTTTTGAAATCATGCAGGAGGGATCAGGGACCATTTTAATGCTCAAAGGAGCATGATAAGCTTGCCTTCTTTTTTATCTTTTCTTACCAGAGAGTAGTTTGGGCCTCCCTTATCTCTTCTGCCAGCTAAGCTTTAAATGTGCTCTTCTGGAGCCATGCTTTCTAAACCACTTAACTCAGGCAAAACTCCCTTTGTACAAAGGGGGTCTGGTCTAAACAGTTTTTATAGTGATAAGCTGGTTTGGGTGTAATTTTTTTCTTGAAATGATTAAAACAATACAACTCCTAGTGTTGGTACAATTATATCAGTATGTCGGTGCCCTATACCAGTATAACTTATTCCCATTTCTATACCAAAATAAGCCATGCTTATATGAGCACCTTTCATACCAGTATAATGGAGTCAGACTAGGTGGATTGTATAACTAACTCTACCAGTATAGTTAAAGCAGTGCTACTTTGTGCATAGACAAGCTCAAGAGCCTCAGGCTCTCACCCATTGTCTGTGACTGAGCAGAGGAAGGGTATGGCTACACTACGAAATTAGGTTGATATTATAGGTCGATTTTTAGAAATCGATTTTATACAGTCCCCACTAAGCACATTAAGTCGGTGGAGTACATCCTCACTACCGTGGCTAGCTTCTACTTACAGAGCATGCACTGTGGGTAGCTATCCCACAGTTCCCGCAGTCTCTGCTGCCCATTGGAATTCTGGGTTAAGCTCCCAATGCCCGCTGGGGCAAAATACATTGTCGCAGGTGATTTTGGGTACATGTCATCAGTCACTCCTCCCTCCAGGAAAGCAATGGCAGACAATTGCTTTGCCCCTTTTTTCCTGGGTTACCCGTGCAGACACCATACCATGGCAAGCATGGAGCCTGCTCAACTCACCGTCGCCGCTGCTGTTGTGAGCATTGTAAACACCTCACGCATTATCCTGGAGTATATGCAGAACTAGGCTAAAAGATGCCAGCACAAGGACGATTATGATGAGGACATGGACACAGACGTTTCTGAAAGCACAGGCTGTGGCAATTGGGACATCATGGCAGCAGTGGGGCTGGTTGATACAGTGGAATGCTGATTCTTGGCCAGGCAAACAAGCAGACTGGTGGGACCGCGTAGTGTTGCAGGCATGGGATGATTCACAGCGGCTGCAAAACTTTCGCAAGCGTAAGGCCACTTTCCTGGAACTCTAAGTTGCTTTCCCCAACCCTGAAGCACAGGAATACCAAGATGAGAGCTGCCCTAACTGTTGAGAAGCGAGTGGTGATAGCCCTGTGGAAGCTTGCAACACCTGACTGCTACTGGTCAGCTGGGAATCAATTTGGAGTGGGGAAGTCTACTGTGGGGACTGCTGTGATCCAAGTAGCCAATGCAATCATTGACGTTCTGTTATCAAGGATAGTGACTCTGGGAAATGTGCAGGTCATACTGGATGGCTTTGCTGCAATGGGGTTTCCTAACTGTGGTGGGGGGATAGACAGAACGCATATCCCCATCTTAGCACTGGACCACCTTGCCAACCAGTACATGAACCGTAAGGGGTACTTCTCAATGGTGCTGTAAGCACTGATGGATCACAAGGGATGTTTCACTGACATCAACGTGGGATGGCCGGGAAAGGTGAATGACACTCGCATATTTAGGAACTCTGGGCTGTTCGAGCAGCTGCAAGAAGGGCTTACTTCCCAGACCAGAAAATTACTCTTGGGGATGTCGAAATGCCTATTGTTATCCTTGGGGACCCAGCCTACCCCTTGCTACCATGGCTCATGAAGGCTTACACAGGCAGCCTGGACCATAGTCAGGAGCAGTTCAACTATAGGCTGAGCAAGTGCAGAATGGTGGTGGAATGTGCCTCTGGATGTTTAAAAGCTCGCTGGCACTGTTTGCTGAGTAGGTCAGACCTCAGCGCAAACAACATTCCTATTGTTACTGCTGCTTGCTGTGTGCTCTATAATATCTGTGAGAGTAAGGCGGAGACATTTATTGCAGGGTCGGAGGTTGAGGCAAATCGTGAGGCAACGATTTTGAGCAGCCAGACACCAGGGCGATTAGAAGAGCACAGCAAGGCGCGCTGCACATCAGAGAGGCTTTGACTGGCCAGGCTTTGGTGTGACAGTTGTGTGTGTGTTTCTCCTAGATGCAAACCCGCCCCCTTTGTTGATTTTAATTCCCTGTAAGCCAACCACCCTCCCCCCTTCGAAATAAAATAACTATTGTTTTGAAACCATGCATTCTTTCTTTATTAATTAAAAACAAAATGAAATAATGGACAGTGTAGCCCGGGTGGGGTGGGAGCGGAGGGCAGGACAAGACCACGTTGTTTATTGTAGCCACACTAAAAATCAAAATGTTTGAATGACAGCCTTCTGTTGCTTGGGGCATCCTCTGGAGCGGAGTGGTTGAGTGCCCGGAGCCTCCCTCCCCGCGTTCTTGGGCATCTGTGTGAGCCAGATATGGAACTTGGGGAGGAGGCCATGCGGTGATATAGTGGATGCAGCGGGGGTCTGTGCTCTTGCTGGCTTTCCTGCAGCTCCAACAGATGCTTCATCATGTCCATTTGCTCCCCCATTAGACTCAGCATTGTGTCCTACCTCTGCTCTTAATGCTCACTTAATTCTTTCCTGGCCTCTGCCACTGAATGCCTCCATGCATTAAGCTGTTCTCTATCAGTGCGGGAGGACTGCATGGGCTTGGAAGACATGTCATCGCGAATGTGTTGCCTTCTAATCTGCGATAACCTCAGGGACAGAGATGATAGGGGGAGCATAGAAACATTTGCAGCTGGGGAAAGATAAAAAGGGAGAGTAAAATTTAAGATGATACATTTCGGAGAACAAAAGGGTGACTCTTTCACAGTGAATTGAGCAATTCACAGCAGACAGCACATTTGCTTTAGGTACCAAGTCATATTTTGCCTTTCATATTGAGCGCCTGCCGGTATGGTGACACATCACACACGGCTGGGCAACAGAATTTGGTTTCCAGGCAGTCATGGGTAAGACTTTTGGTACGCGGGGTTGGCTTCTTACGCCTTCATAACGTGGGAATGTTTTCAAACTGCAGTGCCCTCGTTTCCCAGAGCAAGCAATGGGTTGGTGTAACCGGGCAAACTCACCCCCGCGGCGCCTCCTGCTGGTTGCTTCTGGGAACTAGCTCACATACACAGCTCGGAGCGCCCTCTGCAGGCCGGTGATCCGCCTTCTGGCTTCCGCTACTGGCCCCATGTCCCTCCCTGGACCCCAGTACTCCTTCTATGTGGGGTTCTGCCCCTGGCAGTAACCCCTTTCTCTTAAGGGTTTCCCCCTCCTGGGAATCTCCCCCCACTCTATCCCCACTTTGCCTCAGGGTCTTGGCAGCTGCCCAGTCATTAGCTAGCCCCACGCCCTGGGGCAGACTGCAGTATTAGCCTCTCATCATCGGCAAAGGGGTTTGGGCCTGCTGCCTTGGCCTACAACTGGGTTGCACCCTGCAACCCCGGTACCTCTTAGCCTACTCCTAGGCTGCAGCCTGGGGCTTTCCAGGCAGGAGCTCCCCGGCTCCGCTGCCTTCCCCAGCCCTGCTTTACCCTGGGTACCTTGTCTGGTCCCTTGTCACAGCCAGGCCCTTCTCCCTCTGAATGCAGAGAGAGACTTCTTGGATCCTGGCTTCTCTGCCCTTTTATAAGGGCCTGTGGCTCAGTTTGGGGCGTGGCCCCAGCTGCAGCCACTTCCCCAATCAGCCCAGCCTAAAAGGCTGCTGTCTCCAGCCCCGGCCCCTTCCCTGGGCTGTTTTTAACCCCTTCAGGGCCGGAGCAGGGATCCACCCTGCTACAGTTGGGTTTCACATATAAAAGGAGGGGCTGCGGTTTTCGGGTGTATGTGCAGCAAACACCTACCCCCAACCCACTGCGTGGCTATTCTCTGGGATGATCCCTTCACCCCTCCCCGCTGCTGCATGGCTATTCTCTGGGATGATCCCTTTTAGTCAAGCGTAAGCAGCCCAGCATGAATGGGGTCCTTTTACTGTTCCCTTGCAAAAATTCCCCTATTTCAACCAGGTGACCATGAATGATATCACTCTATTGAGGCTAACACAGAAAGATATAGACCAAATGTTGCTTGAATGCGACCAAAACCCAGGACCATTCATAGCCATGCTTTGTGCTGCAATGATTCCAGACTACTTGCTACTGGCTTGGCATGGTAAAGTGTCCTACTGTGGAAGACGAAATAAGGCAGCCCTCCCCAGAAACCTTCTGCAAAGGCTTTGGGAGTACCTCCAGGAGAGCTTCATGGAGATGTCCCTGGAGGAGTCCCGCTCCATCCCCAGATATGTGAAAAGACTTTTCCAGTAGCTGAACTGGCTGCAAATGCATCCCAATTCTTCAGGGCAAATCAAACATTAAACACTATTGTTTTTAAACCCTGTACTGTAGTTACAAATGTGCACTCACCAAAGGTGCCTTCTCCGGCTTCAAGGTCAGGGATCTTGCCTTGGGAGGGTATTGGCTCCAGGGTGATGAAAAGGTCCTGGCTGTCGGGGAGAATGGATTCACCTCTTGCCTGCTGTGCATTCTCCTCCTCCTCTTTCTCATCCACAAAATCCTCCTCTCTGAGGGCGCTGCATGGTCACCTGTGCTGCTGAGTTCGCCACGCTGACCAAACAGGAAATGAAATTCAAAAGTTCCTAGGGCTTTTCCTGTGTACCTGGCTAGTGCACCGGAGTTCAAAGTGCTGGCCAGAGCAGTCATAATGGAGCATTTTGGGCTAGCTCCCGGATGCCCATACTGTCAATTTGTGTCTGCACTACCCCAAATTCAACCCAGCAAGGTTGATTTTAGCACTACTCCCCTCGTCGGGGAGGAGTACAGAAGTCAATCATAAGAACTCTTTAGGTTGACGGAATGGGCTTGGTTGTATGGACGCAGTCATTTTTAAATCAACCTAACGCAGCTAAATTCGACCTAACCCCATAGTGCAGACCAGGCCGAAGAGTTTCCAATACGAAGGATTAGCTCCAGCGCTTTCTAGCCCTCATGCATTTTTCATTGTTTTCTATCTCATCAGTTTGTCATTTTTCTTGTTTTCCTGGCTTTCTTTTTCTTCTCCTCCCACTCATTGTTCTCTTTCCTTTTTTTTTTGGGTGTTGCAAGTCCTTCCAAGTTTCAGGTGTGTTAATCAACTCTCTGGCAGTAACTAGTGACTCTTTCATTCCATCGTACCGTCTGTCTGCAACAACAGAGTAGTACTGTAAAAAGCTGTGATCGCTATTGAAGTGATTACGATTTGATTGACACCTGCAATCCTTGCAGGGCCTGCAGTTTAAATTACACATATTGGAGGCCTCTCAATGGAGAAAACTTGTCATCATGTCCTAGAGATGTCAACAAGCTGTCAAACACAGGTGCCATTAAACTAAATAGAACACCACACCAGAAACAGAAGTTACAACTGAAATATATAACAAGAATTTGGCAACCAGCTATATGAGGAAAGAAAGTGGCTCTGTAAAAAGGGTTTAAAAATACTTGAATCACTTAGTAAACAGCCTGGTGGCAATTGTGTGACAAAGATCTAAAAATGCATGATGCAATAACTGGTAGCAAGGGAGGATGCTTGGAAATGTCTGGAGTAGTAGTCATCTTACTTCAGAAAAATAAAGCTTACTGCAACCTGAGACTCATGATTTCACAATCTTCCTCTACAGTAACTAGAACACCACGGTCTAAATTCTGATCAGCGGTACAAACTGTAGGCTGCTTCATAGTTACAGTGGTGAAACGGACGAAGCTAAATTTGGATTTAAAATATGGATGAGCAAAGGGTAGAGATAAATAAGGCCTCATTACTACAGACATTTTTGCACCTGCTTAACTTGACTATTGTAAACAGTCTTATTGACTTCAAGCATTCATAGAAGTAGAGTTAAGTACTGTAGGTGTATAAATGTGTGCAAGATCAGCGCTTAATATTGGATCTGAACCTTCATTTGAAATTTAATGGTCTTTTTGGAGATTTGAAAAAGTTTGGAGCTCTTTCGTTAAAAAGAAGTTTCCCTTTGTAACAGGGCCACTACGTCCTAAGTGCCCCCTTGTGGCCTGGGGTTACTCTGCAGCACCCTGCTTCACTTTCCGTTTCTCCTCAGGGCCCCTTAAAAAGCCCACACAGTCTCGGTATTTGAAACATTTCCTTCTGGGGTCCAATATATGAAATCCTGAACATCTCTTTCTCAAGATGGGGCCAGATCTTCCTCCCTGAGAGTCTGTCTCCTTCCTTGGTGCTTCTCACAACTTAAGGAGCCAAGCTAATTGTTTCACAGGTGAGGTGGTGGTTCTATCTCCTCCTGTCTCTGTGATGTTCCTATTTTGCATGTTTCTGCATCTGGGGGTTCTGGCCAGGAAAAATAACAAAATACCATGGAAATGCCTGTTCTCAGGAGTTTTTGAGATCTTTTTAGGCTTAGGAAGTCCTGATACTTTTAAAATACTTGTCTGAACTGAATCAGACCTAGGTTTAAAATGCTTTCTTTGAAATGAAGGATTTTTGTATGTACTCAGTTACTTTTTCTATATGTGAGTGTAATATATTTTACTGTAACTATTTTTCACAAAGGCCAGAACCAGCCACTAATACAAAATATGGTTACCCCCTTATTTAAGGGCCTATAAGCATCTCCTCTGTTGGTTTCCAGTTGATTTCCAGATGTAGTTCAATATATTCATTTTAATCCATGAAGCCCTATGTAGTTTGGATCTGGCTACTTAAAAATGGTATCTCCTTTTATGTGCCACCATGACAGCAGATATTAATGAGGGCTCCTTGATGGACCTTAGAATTGGACATCCGGAGGCTGGTAGTTGTCATGATATACGGAATCACAGTTTGGTTAAGCAGGAGGGGGTTATTAAAGCCATAACTGGAACTCAAGCTGTGTGTTTGTCTTTGTCTCCCTTGTCTTGTTTAGCAGAGACTAAATCCTGTCTGGAAGTCTGTATTTTCTCATAGAGACATGCAGTTCCCCACAGGCCCAGATCCACTTAAGTGTTGTGACACTCAGTGTTGCAACCCCTATCTAGAAAATCACAAGAACAATGTTGTCATCCACAAAGCCTGTTAGGTGCCTAGGCAACCTCTACAATGGATGGGGAGAGATAGGCACCTTAAAATGAGATCCTCAAAAGCCAGCACCCTAGACAAGGACCTACCTATCTAGCCAGTAGGAAATACCAATGAGAAGGGTGTGCCCTGTGGCCTAAACCCTGCCCCCTCACAGAGCTGGGCACATAAGTCCAGGCTGCCTCCTTTTGCCTGTGATTCCACGAGCAGGAATCCCTTTCCTAGAGTCAGATGATTTAGGTGGCTAAGTTATTTCTTATGGGAAGGCATGAAGCACCTCTCTCACGCCACACCAAATAACTACAGGAGAAGGACGTAAGTGCTGCCACGGTGCCCACCTTGTAACATTTAATCCAATTGGTACATTACTTGCCTAGGATGGAGAAGACCCAGGTTCAATTCTCCCTTCTGCCTGAGATGGGAGAAAAGATTTGAACAGGGGTCTTCCCCTTCTCAGAAATGTACACTAACCCCTGAGCTATGGGATAGTCTAATCAAATGTGGCATTCCCTCAGTCTCTCCTCTTAAAGCTCTTCTAGTTTGGATTAACTACTTAAAGAGTCATCAGGCCAGAGTGAGAGAACACTAGAGAGAAATAATTGTTCTATAGCTGTGTGATTAGGACACCCACTCCCACAGAAGTCCCCCTGCTCCAATGATTAATCCAAAGTGGAATCACCTCTTCCTCCTGCTGTGGATGGATTTTGAAAGGCACCTACTGTGGTAGGCATGTTCTGAGCATGCCTACTAGATCAAGCCTAGCAGGAAGATAGGCATTTGCCTGCCTTTCTTCGTGTTCATGGATTATGCTAGGGCTTAGGTGGGAGATGTGCGTTCAGGTGGCTAAAGCAAGACAGCAGTACACATGCCAAAAGGCAGACACTTAGGCAACAGAGAACTTTTATACTGGAAATGTAGACACCAAATGAGGAGCCTTCAGTGTTAGCTGGCAGCTGAGCAGGAGCTTTCTGCTTTAAGGAATATGTGTAACTGAAATTTACAAGTATTAATTGCAATAATGCTATAGAAACTGATTGGTGTAAATGCTAATGCTTGTGACATAAATGCATAAATGTACCTATCAAAGTGGGGAACCCAAACAAAGTGGGGTATGGAAGTTCAAATAAGGAAAAGGGGATCAAACCCATTATGAATATGCATAAGATGAAGTGGGCATTAGCGTAACATAATATAAAAAATGTTCCCTCGCCTAAGTATGGTGGGAGGAACCAAGGCAATGTCCACCTGGTATTGCCACAAAGGATGGCGTGAGTAGTTTGCCATCTGGCAAAGAAGAGAGAAACACCACCAATGTGTGTTACTGTTTGGCTGGCTAATAAAGGGTTTAATCACAGCAACAGCAGTAATTTGTGTTTGTCCCATTTGTGCACCTTTATGTCCTCAGTTTGGTTACAACCTCTCTACTGTAGCCGACCTAGGGGCTGACCCTTCAGAAACCACTGTATTATAATGTATATTTAACCCTGCAAGATCAACAGATTAGGCTACATAACCTATACACCTCCTTGCTTTTGGAGCTGATGGAAGGAAAAGAGAATAAGCAGGACCCCAGTGTCGCTACATATATTATGTGATCCCAGTTTCCACCTATTGTCCATTTTTCTTCACTTGTCAAGTTTCAATTTTTAAAAAGATAGGCTAATCATTTAAAAGTCCCAACATAAATATGGGAAGATACAAAGCCCAGAATTGGTTAACTTTTCCAAATTAATTCTTCTGACTGCAGGGCTTTTAATTGCAACAGATTGGGGGTTCCTATGTACCCTGAATTCTGTCCAGAAATTCCAAAAATATAATATCTCAGCCATGAAAAACTAACCCAATAAAATTCATACCATAAATGCACTGTTATGGAATCTAGTCACCATGTATTGTGTCTGTTCTCTCACGATGTGGCAATAATTTGACCGAGGGGGAGTGTGAAAACACAGGAGGGGACTGCTTCTTTATTTACATAGTACAATCCTCTTCCCTCCTCCCCAAGGAGAGAGAGCTTACAAAGCACACAGCAAAATCCTTCTCTGTCTAGCTCATACCTAAAGATGGGAAACAGACTAAGGGTACGTCTTCACGACCTGCCGTATCGGCGGGTAGCAATCGATTTCTTGGGGATTGATATATCGCGTCTCATCTAGATGCGATATATCGATCCCCGAGCGTGCTCCTGTCGACTCCGGAACTCCACCAATGCGAACGGAGGTAGTGAAGACAGGGGGAGCAGCGGATGTCGATCCCGCGGTGTGAGGACGGCAGGTAACTTGATCTAAGATACTTTGACTTCAGCTATGTTATTCACATAGCTGAAGTTGCGTATCTTAGATCGATCACCTCCCCTAGTGTAGACCAGCCCTAACATACGGTATGCCCCAGAGCAGACACTATAACACGTGTAATCCCACTTTCAGTCCCACAGGGGGTGAGAGACTGACACAGCAAAAATTCCCATCTCATGCCTAGAACGGAGAGGGGCTGTGACTAAGCAACGTCGCTTCGCCCTCCACGTGGAGTCTTAAAAGTTCCCAACCCTCGGCCCCGACTGCTGGCTCTCCTTCCCCAGCAGCTAAGGCTGGGTGAGAAGCAGCAGCAGCAGCGGTTCTATACAGCGGCTCCCTTTCCAGGCGGAGTCCCGCAGGCTGCAGTGCCCCAAACCCCTTGCCTGTGCATCCTGCAGCAGAGCCCTACCAATAAAGTTATTGTTGATGCTGCCCGGTTACAAGATGGCGGCTCCCATGGAGACCGCGTGAATCGCTCCTGGCTGCTTCGGGTTCCTGCTCTAAACGTTCCTGTAAGTCGCAGCATCCGAGGCACGGGAGGGGCTCGTTCTTACGGGGAGCGCGTGCAAGGAGTCAGCAGCTCCCTTGGCTCGGAGGCTTTTGGGGAAGACTCCTTAGGGGAGGACTGGAGTGGGTCTTGCCCAGCCACCGCGCTGGTCGCTCGCACGTAGAAGGGAGGAAGAAAGCGGCTTGAGCGGCGAGGTCTGGTCCGGTCTGAGTGTGATGTATCTGTTTTAAAACAGGTTAAATTAGTGAGGCTGGAGGTAGCCCGGAGCTGCTGCTGACCAAGACTCTAGTTTGATGGGAAGAATAGAGATTCTCGCGCGCACACACACGTTGCTGTGTCCCAGGTTGTGGCGACAATTTGAATGAGAGCAGGTCTGGACAAATGAGAACATCTTTCTGAGACACGCAGCCAGGTCTTTGTCCCCCCCTGGGAGAGGGATTCGCTCTGTCAAAAGGAGAGAGGCTCTCCTCCCAAATGCGTGAGATTTGGCACTTCTCTCTTGGGGATTAATGCAACGTCTTTCTTTCCAAGAGATTGGGGAGACAGTTGTGCATAGCACTCTTCACTCGCTGGAAATCTCCCTCATTCATATTGCCCCTGCGCTTTAAGACCAGCATTAGGTGTGTAAAATTATGTGACAGGCTGAACTCCTTACTCACTTTCATTACCCTTACCCCCAACGCATTATATTGATTCTTTTCCTCTCCTTTAATTATAGTTTAAATTTAAATATTGAAAAAATATTAATTAAAAGTTGTGGTGTTTACCTGTGCTTATGCTGCTTTTTAGTCTGGCTCATACTGGTAAACGCTGAAACTCTTAATTTAAAAACGAAAGTGAAAGGCATTCAAAGGTTTACAGCCTGAATGGGAAGTGTGTTGTTCCTAAATAGAGATTTGTTTGTTGCAATAAGAGGAAAACATTGGCATCGTTCAAGAGAAATTAGGCTTTTTTATAAAAGGGGATTATTAAAAAAAGATGATGGTAAATTGTGATAATTTAATTGGGATATAGTATTGGCATCAAAATAAAAAACTTAGTTGTAATAGAAGAGTCCTGAGCAGCAATTAGTCTAGCATTTTGAGAGAATAAGGCAGTAATTTTTTAAAAGTAATTAAATGTTAAGGTTCCCAGGACAACCTTATTTTTTTTTAAATAAAAACCTTGCCTATGGTGTTGATTTTTAGAAGGTAACTGTTAAGCAAAAAAACCTATCACATTATGGTCATTTGTTAAGTTAAAAGTGAACACTCAAGAAACCAAAAATATTGAATTGGGCATAAAGGTCTAAATTTCACACAACTTTTACACTGTTGTAACTCCACTGATTTTACTGTAATGACTCCTGATTTACACTGGGGTGAATGGAGATTCAGGGTGTTGGAATACATTTTTCTGTTAGTGAAAATGATTTTCTTTCTGAAAATTTCCAGTGAAGAATGGGGAGAATGACTGTTTAATTTGATCCATTTCATTATAAACCCCCAGTGTGACCACTAGAAGGGGATTTCTACTGCCAATCCCAAACTGACCATTTTTCTGCTGCAAATTTAATCTTTTAAAGCCTGTTATACATCATATGTAAGCCACTATAATGTCCATGCTTAGGTGCAAGGGATTCCTTCCTTCCTTCCTAACCTATTGAGTCTTTTGTTTTGCTTGCCTTTGGTTTCTCTCGCTGTTGCCCCTCCCCATTTTAAAACTTTAAAATCTCTCAAAAGCAAAGCTATTTTTTCACTTCACGCATGGTGCCACAAAAACATGAAAACCTCCTGCATTTTTCTCTTATGTACATCATAAGAAAAAAAAAGTTCCCATGTTTAGCTTCTTCTGCTTTGCTTTTTCTGTTTTATTTACTTGTTTACTGTGTGTATTGTTTGTTCAGTGACCACAGCATGTTATTTTTCTAGTGTTTTTTTGATAAATGCTAATTTCAGATTTTAAACTCTGTCAGATTACATTACATTAACAGTTTAAATTGTTGATTTTATTTCCTAACTGGTAATCCTCTTGAGATACATGTGTGTATATATAGATGGAGATGAAAAGGTTAGATGAGCTTAATAAATTTTGAGGTTTTTTTGGTTAGACAAACTCTTTTTTGGGATATTATGTATTAAAAGAAATAAATGTGGAAGATGGAGATAAGAAGCTTTCAGGATTAGAAGCAAAATAAAACTCTTCATCAGTATTTTATAGCTTTTTCTAATTTCCTTTTGCAGTGCTGGAGTTGCTCAAGAAGGTTGCATGGGTATTTACTGTATATGTATTTCATAATTCATATCCCTCTCTAGAAGCTGAACATGTCATTTTAACAGAGTAGTCCACCATTTATATTAAATGTCTGTGATTTATGTCTAGGAATGTCAGTTAGAATGACCTAGAAATAAATTTTAGCTGCAGCCTTCAGGAGTCCATGGTAATCATCCAGTGGATGACAAAGGGAAAGATGTACAAACATCTAAATAACATTTGTAACTGTAAAAATAAAAAAGGAGCGAATATTAAATCATCTGTGGCAGGGGTTCTCAACCTTTTTCTTTCTGTGGGCTCCCCAGCCCATAAAAACTCCATGGCCCAGCTCTGCCACACCAATTGTTTTTCTGCATATAAAAGCCAGAGCCAATGTTAGGGGATAGCACGAGGGCAATTGCCTGGGGCCCCACACCACAGAGGCCACTGTGAAGCTATGTTGCTCAGGCTTTGGCTTCAAGCCCGGGTGGTGGGGCTTGGTAGCTCAAGCTGCTGTCCTATGCAGCAGGACCTTGGCTTTCTGCCCTGGGCCCTAGCGAGTCTAATGCTGCCCATGCTTGGCCAACCCCCTGAAATCTGCTCATGGCCCCTCACCCTTGGTTGAGAACTAATGATCTATGGTACATCTAAAAAGAGTATTGCTATTTGTTGAGAATTGTGGCATGTATAGTCAAGTTACTAGCCTGTTTTCAAGGCACATTTTCTGAACAGGTTATTGTAGCAATAGAAGGGCTGGGCAAATTAGTCCAAAAAGATTTCTGTGAATATTTGAAATTTTAAATTAGATCATTGCAACATTGTTCCTGCCTCTCATGTTCACTTTTCACAAACTTCCAGGTGATAAAGATCTACTGGCCTGAATGTTCTTGTAAAGGTGTTTTTCAAAACAATAAGACAAATGCTCTCCTAACTTTTAAGAGATATAGCATAGAAAGCACAGGCCAGGAGGAGACAGTGGCTTTACATTTTCACCCCCCCCCCCAGTTCTGGCCTCCCACATAAGGTAAAGCAGCCCTGAGGTCTGATAATTGCAGCATTATTTGATGCCTGTTTTCTCTGCAGTTATCTTGAGTTATAACTTGATTGTTGTCCCTAATTCGAGACCCTTAAGTACAGTGATTCCCTTAACTCAAGGTGGCTGGCTGGTTGAGGTGTTTAGGCTATAAATAAAGCTAAGATTTTGTCATGATTATTTTTAGTAAAAGTCACGGACAGGTCACGGGCAATAAACAAATTCACGGAAGCTGTGACTTGTCTGTGACTTCTGTTGCTGCAGCTCAATGGTTCCCCTCTGCCCGCGGCAGCTGTGGGGTGTGGGTGGGGGAGCCCTCCTCTCACAGCGGCTGAGAGCTGCAGGGTGACCATATTTCCCAAAGAGAAAATGGGACATCCCCAGCCATTTACCCAAGGGGCCACCCCAGGAAGCTGTTGCCCATCACTGGAACCTTGCAGGGGGCCCTGCTGGCTGCTAGCTCCAGTCTCTCTGCCAGTGGCGTAGCCAGGTTCTAACAGTAGGGGGAGCAAGAAAACATAAAGAAGGTGCCCCCCTTGGCTCCTCTTCTGGCCACACACCCCCGGCTCCTCCGGCCACGCCGGGCCCCCTCTCCCCCTTGGCTGGCTCTTCCGGCCACACTGCAGCCATGCTGCGCCCCCCCCCCCGGCCACGCCCCCCTCCCTCATGGCTGTACAGGGAGGCTGGCAGAGGACAGAGGTACAAAGGGAGGGGAAGGAGAGGGAAAGGCAGGGGCATGGGGTACATGGGAGGGGTACACGGGGTGTGGAGTTTGGGGAGGGGTTACTGGGGATAGGAGTGGGCTGGGGTCCCCAGGGCTCTCTGTGTAGAGGGGGCTGGAGCTGCCCCCGGGACCGGGAGAGCCTGGGAGGGGCTCGCCGCTTGCAGCACTAGCCGAGGCTCAGCGCTGGCCCTACCCCTTGGGGGGTGGGGGAAGAAGGCAGCGAGCCCCACCAAGCCTGGTCTGAGCGAGCTGCAGCCTGGCTCGCCCGCTCAGCCCGTTGGGCACTGCCCTGCCCAGGGCTGCTGGCGGAGCCTGGCTGTAGGCGAGTCGCACTGACAGGCCATGGCGGGAGGGGGGGAAGCGCTCTCCCCTCCTCGGGGGAGTTTTATTCCAGTGAGCCGTGAGTGGTGCCGAGGCTCCTGCTGGGAGTGACCGGCCGTGGATCTGCCCGGTGTGGCTGCCATGAGCAGCACAGAGCCGCGGCGTCTGCTCCTCCAGCATGCATGGGATCTGCCGCTGCCTCTGCTTTGCGGCTGCGCTGGCGGGGCTCTCCTGGGCCAGCAGGAATTGGTGGCAGCGCCGGCCGGCAGGCGCTGCTTCCACACTGGGGCTGCTGCCCTGAGGGGAAGCAGCTGCTTCCACTGAACCCCGCTAACTACGCTGCTGCTCTCTGCCCCTGGGGAAGCAGAGAATGTCATGGAGGTCTCTGTAAGTCAGGGATTCTGTGACTTCCATGACCTCTGTGACATTATAACTAAGGTACATTTAAGTTCAAGTTATGACTGCATCAAATGCTAACACAATCAATCTATGTAGCTCAGAGTGTGGTTGTTGGCACTTCAGCTAGGCTAACTCAAGAGGAGTGACTCAAGTGTAGATAATTCTAGTTAACTCTGCAGTGAAGACAAATGCTTAGAGTAACTCTTAGGATTGCTTTAATATATGGCAGCTCTCCCTTTGCTGCATCCTGGAATCTCCTCTAGTGCTCTCACTACACCTTGATCTTACCCTGATTTGTTTTCAGCCCTGCATGCAGCATACCCCCAGAGGTGAAAGCAAGCAGGTACGGGCCGGTACGGAGGACCGGTAAGAAAAGGTGCAGTAGCTACCTGCAGGAAAACGGAGCATTCTCTCCCTCTCTGACTCTGCCTCCTGGCTCCAACAAAACTGAGGGTCTGGGAGCCCAACTCTACGAATGTTTGGGGCTGGGTCTCCACCCTGGCCCCCCTTTGCTGCCCCCATGCACCTCCCTGGGTCCCAGAGCAGAGCATTTGTCTCTCCCGGTCCCCTGCAGCTCCATGCTGCCTGCCTGCATTAACTGCCGCCACAGGGTCCTAGTGCCCCCCTTCACTATGGCCAGGGCAGTCTGCCCTTCCCCCTTGGAGCTTTTCATTTTCCAGTGGGACCCTCCACAGTGTAGCCTGCAGTCACTGCTCTTGGCCCACGTTGGGCAAGGGGCAGCCCCAGTGAGGCTACAGTGAGGAGCAGCAGCGGGGAGGAGATGCACATGTGATGGCAGCCCCCCCCTCCGGCATGGCATCCACCACCGGAGAGGCGAGGAGGATTCCTGAACCTGAGAGGGGCCCTAGGAGAACGAGCAGTGACAGTGGTGGTGGGGGGGACGAAGTGTGCTACTGGGGGGAGAGAGAAGGGGGTCCCTACCCCAGAGCTTGCTGCTGCCAGCAGGGAGAGGGCTGAGGGGAGTCCTCCTCTCTGGCTCCAGTCCCAGAGCAGCCTGCCTGCACCCCAAACTCATCCCCAGCCCTGACCCACCCGAGCCCTCATCCCCAGCCAGAGCCCTCATCCCCTCCACACTCCAACCCTCTGTCCTAGCCCTGAGCCTCTCCAACATCGCAAACCCCTCATCTCCAGCCCCAGCCAGAGCCCTTATCCCCCTGCACCCTAACCCTCTGCCTCAGCCCTGATTCCCCTCCCACATCCCAGACCCCTCATTCCCACCCACACCCCAAATCCACCCCCAGCCTCACCCCACAGCCATCACCCCTGCTCCAGCCCAGGGCCTGCAATCCCAGACCTCCTCCCCCACCCAAACTCCCTCCCAGAGTCTTGGGCAGGTGGGGGGTGGAGTTTGCGGGGGCAGAGTTTGGGCTGCAGCAGGTGGACACCTCCAAAATTTCTACAAACCTGCCACCCCTGCCGGCAAGAGCTGGTGCGCCATACCGGGGTGGACCGGCTTCCTGAGGCAGCAGTTTAAAGGGCTGGAGCCCAGGACCCTTTAAATTGCTGCCAGATCCCCGCTGCTAGAGCCATGAGGTAGCGGCTGCGGGGCTCGGGTGGTGATTTAAAGGGCCCAGGGCTCCTGCCGCCGCTACTGCCCTGGGCCCTTTAAATTGCTGCTGGAGCCCCACTGCTGCTACCCCAGGGCTCCGAGGACAATTTAAAGGGCCCAGGCCCTTTAAATAGCCCCCGGAGCCTGCCGGAGCCCTGGGGTAGTGGCAGCAGGGCTCTGGTGGCTATTGAAAGGGTTCAGGGCTCCTGCTGCCTCTACCACCCCAGGCCCTTTAAATAGTCCCTGGAGCCTGCCGAAGCCCTGGGGTAGCGGCGGCAGGGCTCCGGTGGCTATTGAAAGGGTTTGGGGCTCCCGCTGCCTCTACCACCCCAGGCCCTTTAAATCGTCACTGGAGCCCTGCCACCGCTACCCCAGGGCTCCAGCAGCAGGGCTCCTGAGACGATTTAAAGGGCCCTGGAGGGTAGCGGCAGCAGGCTCCTTGGGGCTCCGTCGGCAGTTTAAATGGCCCAGGGCACTGCTGCGGTAGCAGCAGCTAGAGCCCCGGGCCCTTTAAATCTCCCCATTTAAATTACCCCGAACCCCAGGGCTCCCAGCCACCTCTGCAGCTGGGAGCTCAGGGAGTGATTTAAAAGGCTTGGAGCTCCCAGCTGCTGCTACCACAGCCCTAGCCCGGGGGCGATTTAAAGGGCCCAGGGGATTTCAAGGGCCTAGGGATTTAAAGGCTCCGCCTCTTCTGGTGGAGACCACGCCCCTCCTCTGGATTCTAGAGTACCGGCAAGTCCTTTAAGTTTCTTTCACCCCTGCATACCCCCTATACCAACGGCTATATTTGCTCTAAATTGCTCCTGTGCCAAGGGGACTTTTTCTGAGTCTGTAGTGGCCTGTTTAGTCTGCCTGAGTGGCATAGAAGAGCTCAGCTCAGAAGCAGTTAGGCTGTGTGTGAATACAGTATCCAGAAGTGCTTGCACGTTCTTCTAGTTGGGGAACAAAAATATGATGTGACTTTTATAACCAATCTCAACTAGTAACCACACCTGCAATAAACTGTTTCATGAGCAAACTATAGTTTTAGAAGTATGCATAATTTTGAATAACCAGTACAATCAAGGAAATAGTGAGCTGTTCATAGACTGACAAAATAATTCAATCTCTTTCTTATTGTAATCAGTTTATTCACTTGGCCCTAATCATTATTTCATTCTGGTTAGACTTGTAAATACTTGCTTGTTAGAGGGATAGATTGGCAGCATTTCATTTTTGAGGCCTGTATGTTATTTGAAATTGACTTAGAAAATAGTTTCTCAGGAATGGCTTTTATCTCAGCAAATTCTCTGTCCTCTGTGCTCATGTATGTAACTTTACTAATACAGATAAAGCTTAGACTAAATTGGTGTTACGTTATCTTAATTTATTTTCCACTGTGAGCAAATTGTAGCATTGTTGCCTGTTTGTACCATGAGCTTTAGATTTTATTACTCTTTGTTTCTGGAATGTATTCTATTTTTAGTACTAGTTTGACTGCATGATAGAGGATATTGATTTTATATTAATGTTATGTGTTTCTGTTACATATTCTGTATAATATAAACACAATTTGGTTTCTTTATAAAAGGGGTAAACTATTGGATTTTTGGTATCAAACACCATAATGTATTATTATTCCCTGCAATGTGCTAGGTGCTGTACAAACATTAAGGTACAGTCCCAGTCTCTGGTACTCATTGGTAAAATGACTTCATAGTCATTTACAGTTGCCACTATATGTTGTCTTTTCAGACTGATTGTTTCTGGCATTTATCTTTGTGGTTACTGTACTACAGAAACAAATACTTTATCTGGCTGTAATCGGGTATGCCATGAGGTGCTCAGTTGTCCTAATGATAACAGGCCAAGAAAATGGATAGACAGGAGGTTGAAACATTTGTGGCTGTTTCTGCTTCTGTTCTGCGGGGCTCGAGCCAGTTCCACATGGCAGGGAGGGAGCGCCTCCTGTACCCCCTGACTCACCTCAGCAGGCCACCCGTCTGAGTTGTTGGGGCGGGGGGGAACCAAAAAGTTTGAAAACAGCTCAGAGTGCAGGGAGAGGGGTAGCTACGGGCTGTGTGCGGGCAGGGGGTAGCTCAGGGTACAGGAAGCGGGTAGCTAGGGGCTGTGGGCAGGGAGGGGGTAGCTCAGGGTGCAGGGAGGGGTAGCTAGGGGCTGTGTGTGGGCAGAGGGGTAGCTCAGAGTGTAGGGAAGGGTGTAGCTAGGGGCTGTGTGCTGGGATGGCTCGCCTGTGGTCCCTTTTCCCTAAGGGCTCTGCCAGCCATGGAGCCGGGTCCCCCTACCCAGGTGGCTCTCACCGGTTGCATGAGCAAAGGGGGCTGGGAGCTGAGGAGCAGCTTCATCCCCCTGCACCAGCAGCAGCAGAAGAGGGAATGCTAGGTCTGCCTGCTCCATGGCACCAGCCAGAGCAGCAGCCGTCCCGCACTGCCCAGCTCTGGCTTCCCACCTCTGATCTGGCTGAGGGGGCGGGGAGAGAAGGAGGTGGAGGAAGAGGGGGGTTTGGATCTGCCCCGAGACTGCCCTGCTCTTGCACTGTAGTTTTTTGGGGGGGGGGGGAGGGGTGCAATTCCCGTGTATCCCCTCAACTCTGTCCATGGGTTCAGGACTCGAGGCTCCGGAATTCAGGCTTGCTGCTCCTGGCTTCAGCCTCACAGAAGGTGCTGGGGCTCGAGCTTTGGGTTTTAGCCACAGGGCTTTTGAGAACTACTGGTCTAGATAATATATAGTCCTGACATGAGTGCAGGGACTTGAACTAGATGACTTCTTGAAGTCCCTTCCTGTCCTATGATTCTATAGTTCAGCTTGCCTGGTTGCTAAGTTAGATTGGAATGCCCAAGGGGACCATCTGTGACTCCATGGTAAGACTGTTACAGTGCTTTAGGAGTACACACTTGTCACTGGATTGGTGAAACCTAATTATAGCCTATATAACCAGTTTGTCAAAAAGCAGGGCAAAAACCCCAGTCTGCCCTGACATTGGTACTTAAGGTTGTGAGTCACTCCTGACAGTGTGACAATGTTTATAGTGAAAACAAGAATGTTTATTTAACAAAGAACATAGATTCAAGTGATACCAAGTAGGATGAATGGAAACGAAGGGTTTCATATAAAATAAAATCTTAACATTCCTTCTAAAGCTTAAACTAACAAAATGCCCTCTTGTCTGCTAAAGTGCTGCTGCCCCCAAGTCTTTTTCACAGTGTTTTGCAGCCAGGATGGCCGAGACCCTCCTTCCATCAGATCAAGCCTGCTGGCAACTTGTCTACCCAGCTGAAGGATGCCAGGGCATCTTTTTACACCCCCCAGATATATTAAGCAAGTCCTTTGTTATTTGCCTGTAAACAGACTCCCCCTTCTCCTCCCGCGCTGTTCACCTTTTCCTGTTCATTTCATCTCTAAAAGTCCCTGCAGTCTCTTCATTAACGTTTGCCTCAGTACGGAGCTAGACTCGCATTGTTAGACATACAATGGTCAGCCAGGGAGATAAGAATCTCCCATCTCCTGTCTAGTGGAACCAGTCCTAAGGCATGTCACCTCTAGGTGACCTGCCTTTTACTACGAGGCCCTGAGAACAATTTTCAATATATACATACCTATCTCCTTACGTATTATCCACACAAAGGTTTCACAAAGAGAACAATGGCCAGACTTTCAGTAGAAAACTTACATGAGGCACTCTGGTGAACTAGAATGTAAATACCTGACCCAAATGATGTGTGTAACCCTTTTCATCCCTGTGCTCTTTGCTGGATGGCTTCAAGAGGTCTTTGAGAGGCAGTAAATTATCCTGTTTTTTGGCAGCAGCCAAAAAAAAAAAAAATGCTCCAGAGGAAGGCAAAACACCCTTTCCCTAATTTGGTTGCCTACAATACAATTGTTGATGGGAGAAATAAGATTTCTCCATGGTCCCTGCAGTGACCAACTTATGAGATTTGATTGCGGCTCTAATACTTAAGGCAGAGTCAATTTTACATTTTATTATGCATCGTGATGAGTTATATATATGGATGCAATTGTAAAGACAAAAATGGATGCGTAGTTCTTTGGCTGGAAGTTCCATGGTCTAATTCAATCAAACCAACAAGACTGCATTGCATCCATTGCAGTATCATTTAAAAAAAAATAAATGTGGTGGTTTTAAGTTTATTTGGATGTTTTTAAAAAAAGAATAGGAAAAATTAGGCTACTGGTGTAAAGAGACATAGTCAAAGCAGTGGATCCAAATTTTAACCATCCATTGTGTTTTAGATCAAATTAACTTAGCAGTCGCTGAGGCTAAGGACTTAGCATGATTCAAAAAAGAGATTGGACATTAATATGGATATCAAGAATATACAGAGTTACAATTAATGCTGATTGATACATTCTGGAAAGGATATTAAACCTCATGCCTCAGGGCTTATGCTACTCTAAATATTAGTGATGAAGATGGGACTTAATGGACGGGGGGTGGGGTCTTCTGCAGGTTTCTTATGCCTTCCTCTGAAGCATCTAGTGCTGCCTATTGTCTAGAGGCCAGGATACTGGATGGATCTTGTCTGATCCAATATGGCAATGCCTGTGTGCCTATGGAAATTAAGGTGCTGGGTGTCATTCTTTCCTTTTCTTTGTCCAGCTCTCCTAATACAACCCACCCCATTATCAGTACACACATGGAAAGTAAAGAGATGGTGCAAGTTAGACACCTTTCTCTTCCAACTTCCTTACCATAATGACACAGACTTAATGGCTTGTAATGGAATTTAGGCTGTTGTAACTTACATGCTGAAGAGTAAAAACAATAAAAATTGCTTTTCTTGTTACACTTGTCTCATGCCAGTTTGTGTTCCTTTAGGATTCGCCTACACTGCCATAGAAGCCCTGCAGCACAGTTGCAGCTGGCCTGGGTCAGATGACCCAGGCTTGAGGGGCTAAAAATTCTCTGTAGACCTTAGAGCTTTGGTTGGAGCCTGAGCCCTGGGGTCTTGCAAGGGTAGAGAGTCCAAGAGCTTGGCTCCAGACCAAGCCTGAACATCTACACAGCAATTTGTCAGTCCTGGAGCCTGAGCCCGAGCCACCTGACCGGGGCCAGCTGCAGGTTTATCATCTCATGTAGACATATCCTTAGGCTACGTCTACACTATGGGATAATTTCGAATTAGCTAAAACCGGTTTTATAAAACATATTATAACAGATTGTGTGCGTCCACACTAGGCACATTAATTTGATGGTGTGCGTCCATGGTCCGAGGCTAGCGTCAATTTCTGTGGAGCGGTGCACTGTGCGGTAGCTATTCCGTAGCTATCCCATAGTTCCTCATCTCCCGCCCTTGAATTCGGGTTGAGAGCCCAGTGCCTGATGGGAAAATCATTGTCGCGGTGTTCTGTGTACAGCTCACCTCCCTTTGGTGAAAGCAGCAGACAACCATTTTGCGCCTTTTTTCCTGGGTGAACTGAGCAAACGCCATAGAACAGCAAGCATGGACCCTGCTGAGATCAGTAACGCATCGTGGACGTTGTAAACACCTCGCGCATTCTCGTGCTGTCTATGGGTGAACCCATGAACTGCAAAGGCAGGCGAGGAGGAGGCAGCTACGGCAGCGCGGCGACGAAGAGCGATGAGAGGACGTGGACACTGAATTCTTCCTAACCGTGGGCCCCTGCATTTTGGAGCTACTGCTGGTAATGGGGCAGGTTCTACCCATTGAACGCCGATTTTGGGCGCGGGAAACAAGCACAGACTGGTGGGACCGCATAGTTTTGCAGGTGTGGGATGATTCGCAGTGGCTCCGAAACTTTCACATGCGTAAGAGCACTTTCTTTGAACTTTGTGACTTGCTTTCCCCTGCCCTGAAATGTCATACCACCAAGATGAGAGCAGCCCTTACAGTGGAGAAGCGAGTGGCAATAGCCCTCTGGAAACTTGCAACTCCAGACAGCTACGGGTCATTCGGGAGTCACTCAGATGCTGTGACCAAATTCACAAGTAATGGGAAAGGGATGGGGGAAGTGTGAACACACATTGGTAACTATGTATAAATGAGTGACTAAATCTAAGGGGGTGTGAGTATGTATACATTACACAAGCAGATCACTGTGGACTTTTAGACTAGCCTCTGAACTTGATCCTTACTTCTCACAACAATAGAGCAAAGAGGAAAAAATTGTTCTGTTTTGTTTTGGATAGTTGGGGTGTGTGTGTGTGTAGGGGGGGGGGAGTATAGGTTTTATTCTCAGTAAAAGGACCTGATCTCGTTCTCATTGAAATCAGTGGAAATTTAGCTAATAACTTCAGTGTATTCAGTGGGAGCTGAGCGTACTCAGGGCTTGATCCTGCACCTATTTAAGTCAGTGCATTGACTTGAATAGTTCAGGACCCAGCCCTCAGTACTTCACAGGGTTGGTCACTGTGTGAAAACGGTTGAATGGTGTAGGTAGAGACTTTGTTTAGTGTAGAGAAGGACTCGAGCTACACCATTCAGGTTTGAATCTAACACTTTCCTGAAGTTTCGATCTGTTCATATCTGGGCTGAAATCCTGGAGCCGCTGACGTTAGTCTTATTAACTTCAGTGGAGTGTGGATTTTCACCCATGGGTGGAGTTTTTTAGACCCATCTTTGGCTTTTTATTTTTTAAGCTGTTTCAACTCACACTTTTTTCCTCTTACATTTTTTATTCTATATTGCAGTGGTTCTCAACCAGGGTTCTGGGGCCTCCTAGAGGACTGTGAGCAGATTTCAGCGAGTCCATCAACCAGGACCAGCATTAGACTTGCTGGGGCCTAGGGCATAAAGCCAAAGCCCCACATCATGGGGCTGAAGCCCAGGGCCCCGAGCCCCACCACCCAGGGCTGAAGTCGAAGCCTGAGCAACTTAGCTTCGCAGGGCCCCCTATGGTATGGGGCCCTGGGCAGTTGTGCTGCTTGCTACTGCCTAACGCTGGCTCTGGCTTTTATATGCAGAAAAACAGTTGTTGTGGCACAAGTGGGCTGTGCAGCTTTTATAGCATGTTAGGGGGCCCCGAGGGAGAAGAAGGTTGAGACCCCCTGATATACTGGTGTGGTAAACGTCTGTCTCAAATCTGGACTTAGAGTTCAACATCTGAGTGTTTACTGTGAATCTCCCCCAAGCGTATACCCAGCTTGGATCTTACTTCGCTGCCACCAGATAAGATTTAGGCTCTTATCAGCCTGGGTTCCCCAAATTCCTTGGGGGGAACCCCCTCTCTGGCCTCCCCTACTTTCCCTGGGAGGACCCCCAAGACCCAGACCCCTGGGTCTCCCTATCTCAAACGGGAAAACAAGTTCCTCCCCCTTGTCTCCTCGTTATCTGCTCCCCCCGCTTCCCTCCCTGGGTGAGCCTGGGCGATGCAGTACTTAACTCCTTGAAGGCAAAACAAAGAGGGAAATCACCCTCCCCCTGAGGCGATGCCTTCAAATCTAGTAAAGCTAATATAAAGAGATTTCCTACTCCCCTTTCCTGTAGCCTCACCAGAGAAAAACCAAAAACCTCAACCAGGTTTTAAAAAGAAAACTTTATATAAAAAAGAAAGAAAATACAGAACAATAATACTGCATTAAGAAACTCAATACAGGCTCTTGCTTATAAGAAAATATGAATAAACAGTCTGATTTAAAAGATAGCCCAATTAAACCAGTCCAGCACAGTACAACACACATGTAAATACAACACAAAGCATATAACAGCCTATTTGCCTTGTTGCCTTTGTACTCACACTTTGTAGGAGAATGTTAGAAAGAAATAGGAGTTAGCAGGAAAGCTGTTTCCTCCATAGCCGGGAGAAACAAAAGACCCAGAGTACACAATTCCCGCCCCTGACTTTTAAAAAATCCAGTTCTCTGATTGGTCCTCTGGTCAGGTGTTTGGTTCTCTTTGTTCACCCTTTACAGGTAAAAGAAAATTAACCCTTACCTTACCTATCTACTTATGACAACTGGATGTAGAAAAACTAAAATGTGATATACTATAATGGGGTAATTTTTGGAATGATATATAGTTGCTATCAAATAGTTCTTGAAATCTGGTTAAATATGAAACTTCTAGACAAAAACAGTATAAGTGCAAAGTATATTTGTGTGTGTGTTTTGAGTAGCGCAGTTAATAAAAAGCAACTTGCCTTGTTTTCTTACCTCATCCCCACCCTTGTCTGTTGATCTATTCATATGCTTATTGGCAAAGTCCTAGATTATAAAATTGCTGAGGGAGAGATCTTGTCTTTGTGTTTCTTGTTTGTGAAGTGCCCAACACACTGAATGTTGGCTCCTAATTTAGGTCCTTAGGCACTACAGCAATACAAATAGTTATAAAAGTTTTGATTGCCGGAAGAATATAGGTGTTCATCTCCAGAAGAGAAATATGTATCAGATTTGGAAGGCAGGGGTAGGATTGTTCTTATATAATGTAAAGTTGTATTTTGTGTGTAAATATCTTTTATGGTGCTTGCAATTTTTTTTTTAAATTAGACCTGCAGAGGGAGACAGTTCCCGCACTGTTGAAGCTGGACTTATTTTCCTGTTTAAAATAAGGACTTTAAAGATATTTTCAAAACTCTCATCAAATTAAATGGGGAATGCTGCAGCACATATGGATTTTCTGTCCTTTTAAAGCTTTTGTAAACTGGAAATAAAGTAACAAGGTAGAGGGGAAATGGGGTAAGAGGTCTGCTTACATATTTAGGCTCCAGTCATGTTGTCCTTGCAAAGGCAAAAGTCCCATTGACTATAATGGATAAAACCCTAAGATATCTTCCTGTTGCATCCAAACATGTATATTTTGTTGAAATGTCAATACTTAAATATCATTAGCTCCTGGGAATGCAGTGGTAGATCAGTATGAAATAATGGGGGCCTGATTCTCCTTTGCTTCTTGAAGTATCAAATCCTGTTAGCAAAACTCCCATAGACTTCAATAGGAGCCACATTTGGCCCTAAAGCAGGAATAAAATAGTGCAGTCAATGGTGTTATGCTACCTTCTGCTTCCACCAGGAATGCAGTGTAATTGACTGATGATTGGCTACTATTGTACATGCAGCAGCTATAAAGGATGTTTGGGACATAGAATTCAGCTGCATTTTGGGGGAGGAATTCTTGCTTGAGGGTTATCAATAAGTATTTTAATTAGAGATACAATTCCCCAATTTCATCCTGGCTTCCCAAAAGAACGATTAGTCTGTTGGTACCATAAATATTCAATTATTTTTGGTGCTTTGCCAGTACAAGAAGGGGGATAACAGCTGTTTGTTTATATTCGGTTTCTGAAGCAATGCAGTATTGTGCAGTGTGTTGTATGGCACAATTAAAGGCTTCCCATCAGTAAGAACAGAAAGCTGCTGGGGGGCGGGGCAAAATGACTTAGTAGTGTTAGGGGTTTTACATCTTCAATACACGTGGTGTAGGCTACTGTGGGAGACGGGATGATATGCTAGATGGACTATTGGTCTGTTGTAATATGGTATTTCCTGGGTTATGTATTTGGAAAGCCTGCTAAAATGTAGTTTGCAATGACTGGTACTTCTAAAATTCGGCATCTCTGAGTTCAGTACAGGGAGCACATTGATGTGCTGGGAACAGCAGACAGCTGGGCTCATGTCAGTGTGAATAACTGTGATACTAACTCACACCTCTTCAGTCTAATGTGGATGTATTATGGGTGTATCTGGGGGCTTGGTTACTAAAGAATGGGAAAATGTTCCAGCATCATGGTATCCAAAGGATTGTCCTGGGAGACTGCAGTTGGCTTCTTTTGTGGATGCCTACTGGGGCCTCGATTCTGAAACACAGGCATGTGTTCCAGGCTTGGTATGAGTACACGTCAGCTGTCTAGGTCCAAATGTATTTCCTTCCCCTCACTGATGGATTCAGTATAGATTCCATTAAAACTGTTATGATGTTTTTTGCATGCAGTGTATTTGTAACTGTCTTAGTCCCAGGATATTAGAGACACACAGTGAGGGAGGTAATATCTTTTATTGGACCAACTTCTGTTGGTGAGACACAAGCTCCAAAAAAAGGTATCTCCCCCGCCTTGTCTCTCAAAATGTTTTTGGTAAGTGAGCTGAACTCTAGCAGGATGTATATACATTTTTACTAAAAACAAGGGACTTGCTTCCAATTACACATCTACAAATATCTCAGTCCTGCTCCCATGTAAGTCACAGAGTTTTGCTCCTGATTTAAATGGGAGCAGGCTTAAGTCCCAAACTAATTACCCCAATAGAATTATCAATTATAAATGTATGTGGTACTAGAAGAATACTTTGTGGGTGAGCAGCTCACTTTGCATTGTGGTTCACTAGCCCCGATCTGATGAACCTTTTTCCTGAACTCAAACTGTAAGCAGGAAACCTTGCAACACAAGAAAGGTTACATATCAATTGCCACATACATTTACAGATACTCCCTGAGTTACGCAAACCCGATTTATGCAAAAAGTTCCTCAAGCTAGTGGTGTGGGGTTTTTTTTGTTTTTTTTGCATAAGTCAGGGAGTGTCTGTATAGGATGGCATGAACAAGGACAATCCTGGGTGAAATCCTGGCCGCAGTGGAGTCAATGGGATGTGTGCTACTGACTTCAGTGGAGCCAGGATTTCACTTCAGACACTAAAATTTCCTCTTGTCTTGCAGGGGATTTCCTGCACTACGCGGTAGATTCCACTGAAAATTGGAGTTCTGATTTAAAAATCCACAGCAAACCAAAACAAATTCTCCCCTCCTGCAGAACAAGTGGGATTAAAATGGGCAGTTTCCTCAGCCTTAGTCTCCTACCTCTCCTTTCAAATGTGAAACTAAATAAATATCCCTCCAGCAATCTGTGTGATTGATTTTTACACTGGATTGCTCGTATGTGCTTGTATAGCATCTTCTATCAGAAAATTAACATACTCTATAAATATTAATTAAGAATCATGACCCTGTAAGGCAGGTAAGTAATAAGTTGTCTAAGTTTAATATTATTAAGATGAAAGGTGGATGTTCGCATACAATACACCCTCTCGGTGCTCTTTGTCCTGTTAGACATTGTTCTATTTACATTCATTTTCTGTTCTCTAGAACAGAATTAAATTCCTAATGCACTATAATAGATAGTCACACTAATAGCAACACTCAACACTTGCATTTTCAAACACTAATTAAACTGTATAAGACAACCCTGTGCTGTAGTAAAGTATTGCCCCCTCTTTTTAGGTGGTGACACTGAGCCATACAGCATTAAAATAAATTATCTAAGGTCACAGAATTAGTCAGCTATAGAGGTGGGTTTAGTATTGAAGACTTGATTGCTAGCCCTCCTGCAGAACTTCAGTTCCCTGTAGCAACGGGTCCCAAACATTTTCATAGTGTGGGCTACATGTTGCTAGTGAGGCCTTCTTTCTGCTTTCTCTCAGATTAATAAGGGGTTGCCAGCTATGGAAGAAGTCCCTTTTACTCTTCCCCACAGCCAGCCATTTTTTAGCCACTCTCCAACCTGAGCAGCTGAGAGGGCCTCTTTTCCCAGGGAGGGTCCTTGCTCTGGCCTCCTTTCCTGTAACAAGGCCCACTCTAGTTCCCTCTCCCTCTGTGCCCCATGGCCTAGCTTTCCTTGAAGCATCTCATGGTTTACTGCCAGCAGCTCCTTCCCTAGATGTCTGGCTCAGTGACTCCCAGTGGAGGTTGTGGCAGCTGCTGATGTAGTCTGGAGACTGCTGCCACTAGTGGTTGGTGCATACTCAGTGGGCCAAATTCAGGCCACAAATTGGATCAGTAAACCAAAATTCTGACTTCAGTGTGACAGAACCCACTTACAGGCCAGTATTTGGCCCCACAGGACCTGAAGTTTACTTTGTTAAAGTTTCCTCACAACTAGAAAGCATAGAAATGGCATTTCAAGAATATATACACCTAATGACCAAACAGTTGGCACATGGCTCAGAGGGCAGGATGGTTCCCTGAAAATCTGGAAAATGCAACACAGTTCAGAGACAGTCCCTGAATTTGAACTCTCCACAACTTTTGATTGTTTCCATTTGCTAAATTATTGTAATGAACACTAGCCTATTCCTCTGGTTCCATGATCTATTTGACTGACAGTCCTAGTCCTGGCCCTGGCCAGTAACCTGAGCAGCTGGGCTGTGTGTTGCAATGTTCTGGGCTGGAGGACAGGAGTCCTTCCTCTACAAGCAGTAGAGCTTAGAGGAGCCAGTCCAGCCTCACAGCTAGAGTAGCCTCCTTGTGATTTGTGTTGTCCTCCTCAAATTGGAGGGGTGAACAGAACCAGTAGCTTCTGCTTTCCACATACCACACAGCAAAACTGCACCTGTTCAGATGCAAGACTTCTCTGTGATTGAGGGGCATATTAAGTGCTTTCCAAAGGCTACAATTTTGGGTAAATATAGTCAGTTTGAAAGGGTTATATAGTGAGATTATTGGAGGAATCATTAGAAACAGAGTTTAATCTTTGATTGGCACTGCTGTAAATTATGGAGTTTTAATAACATTAGCCCATTTACTTTTATTCAGCTGTTATGGCACATTTTATACATTCTAAAACAAAGTGGTTATATGTGAACACTTTCCCATAGATATGCAGTGAGCAAAAAAAGTTTGGTTCTGGAATGCTCAGTGTCTGGTTCGCTTATAAAGTTAGCTATAAATCTAACAGAGTGGGAAGAATTAAAACTACTATACCACATTTTTTGTTTTGAATTGCATTGTTTAAATTAGCACAACACTTAAAGTAATCCTAGATCAGATGCTGTACAGCTTTCAAGTCTTAAAACAAAACTAGAATTACTCCGAGTATATGATGCTGTAGCATTGTGTCAGCATTTCAATAATACTCAGCGTTATTGTATATTTAATAACTTGGCCTTAATTTTAATCCAGAACAAATGTTTTACTTTACAAAGTTTTTGCCCAGTTTTGCAAGAGTTGTAATAATAAAACTATGACTTTGAAGTTGTCTTTGTAAGTCTCGTTTTCAAACTGTGCCACTTAAAGGTGCCCAGATTTGAAAACTCTGCTTCCCACCTGCTCCAGTCATAGAAGGTTGAGGTTTAAATGTATGTTTTTAGTTAATATCACCCCTTTTGTTTTCTGTAAGTGGAAAATAGACATACAATATCCTAGGAAGGTGAACACACACAAAATGCACTACGGAAAAACCCGTAAATCTCAACTCAGTCCATGTGGATCTCTCTCTAGGGCTAAATTGCAGCTAAAAAGAAAGTGATTTTTTTTTTATATATATACACATATACAGAAAAAATATGTAAATATCTTCCTCCACTGCTGATGAATTCACCCTCTATCCTATCGAGTGAGCCTTTAACATAATGCAGATTCCAGACCAAATTCAATTCCTGGTGTAACATTGAATTCAATGGCATTGCTCCAGGAATTAATCTGACCCTTCATCTCTGTACAAATGAAAGGCTGGTAGCCAATTGTTTCAGAGGTATGTGGTACAATATGCTTTTGGATTGTAGACAGCTAATCTTCTTTATGCTTTGCTGACTGAAGCCTGTGTAGGTTTTATATGAAGTGTCTTCACTTTCTGTATTTTGTTATGAGCCTACTTCCACGCCCAGTAAAATCAATGGAAAGGCTCCCAATTTCTCCAACAGGCTTGAGTCAGAGCCTATATGAATACAGTAGCTGCTCCAGTTCTACTGGGTCTTTTAGTTGAAACAAGGAAAATAAACAGTTTAACTTTAAGTTCTTTATGCATAATAGCATCCAAGACCATGTTGGATTGCGCATTATATTAAAGATATAAATGACATGAATGTAAACTTCTATAACTAGGCTGGACAAAACACTTGAAAACACATGGTAGGGAACAGTCTTGAACTGGCAGGAAGGTAGATATGGAAAAAATTATTAAATATCTAGTCTAATTCTTTTCCGCTATATTTTTTTAATCTTAGTATTGATTTTGGACTATAGTTGCCGAGCAGTGGTATTGAAATGAGAAAGTATATCATGTTTGCTTTTAGTTTATATAACTTTGTTGATTTCAGTTATGAAATCACAGGTGTCAAACCATTTTGTGTTTAAGTGCCAGGCCAGAAAAGTAATCCCATAGAAATAGCTATAGCTTGTCAAAAATCCACTTTTAGGGTGGCTGAATGGGTGAACTTTAGCATGTAGCTTGGTGGTTCCATAATTTGTGGGTAGTTTTTAAATAGTTTAAAATATTGTCTAGTTAACATTTCAAGGGAGTGTTATTTTTTTCTTATTATAGAACCTAGAGACACCAACCAAAATTGAGGGTCCATTGTGCTACGTGCTATAGCAACACATGGTGAGAGAGAGTCCCTGCCCTAATGAGCTTACAAAAGATGGGAGAAGAGTAGTGTAGTTAGTTATTTCCACTTTACAGATTGTTTAAGTGATTTGTCCAAGTCACATCGGAAACCTCTGGCAGAGCTAGGAATTGAACCCAAGTTGGCTGAGTTCCACACAGCTTTTAGTGACAGGTCTGTGTCAGGCAGTGTAAACTTTTGCCGAGAAAATACTTCCACCCGCTAGCGGGGTTTGTGTTGTCAACAGGAGAGCACTCCTGCCGACACCGAGCTGTTTACACTGCCACTTGCCGCAGCAAAATTTATTTTTTGGGGGGAGGGGGCAGGCTTTTTTTGGCTCCTGTGAACGACAAAGGTTTTGTGGTTCAATTGGCAATGTAGACAAAGCCTCTAATGTTTAAAGAGCTAATTGTTCTGCTGCTAGGGTGACCAAATGTCCTTCTTTTATAGGGACAGTCCTGATTTTTGGGTCTTTTTCTTATATAGGCTTCTATTACCCCCCACCTCATCCCGATTTTTCACAGTTGCTGTCTGGTCACCCTATCTGCTGCCCATGCCCGTGGAAATTCTATTTATAGAATATTTCCAGAAAGAAGGCAGCAAACATTGCCTTTACTCTTTTCCCTGACATTGTAACAGTACAATGAAACAGACAGAGGCAGTCTCCTTTGCAAAACTGGGGCATGCATTTCTGTCAGTGATGTTAAGAGGCTTATTAAAATTAAAAGAGCACAGCAGCTGACAAGTGAATCTTTAATCCTTTGAAAATCCCTTTATATTTATGATCAGTGTAAAGCCATAAATGTAAAAAAAACAAAACACAACCCAGTCTTTTACTCATCACTTTGATGTATGTTTCAAGACCAGGCATCGTACTCTTCGGGTAATGATGATCACAAAGCTTTTTCTTGAGGTTTTCAATATAAATTCAAAAAAAGCCCTCCAAATTTGTGAATCAAATGGTGTGTATTGTTTATCATGTACAGTGGTGTCATTGTTAGTAAGTGGCCTGTAGCTCTAGGGGCCTGTGTGTTTTATAACTGCATACTGGGCCAAAATCTGCTCTTAACTACTTCCAACTCCATTAAAATGGCTGGAGGGAGAGGAAGTGGGGTGGGGGCATTACAGGCAGGTAACAGTGTAGAACTTGGCCTAGTCAGGAGATCAGTAAAGGGTTAATCTTTTCCATTAGTTCAGAGAGAGACTTCTTACTTCTGTCTCTTTTTCCCAAATAATCACGTTGCATGTGAGTTTTTTGTCATGTTGAAATGACTAAACACAAGCTTAAGCTCCCTTTTCCCATAATGTTTAAAAAAAAACAAAAACAAAAAAAACACCCAACACAAAATGAACCCCCGCCCTCCCTATCTATAGAGCTATACTTCGCAATAACAAAGGTACAGGATTTATTTATTCCTTAAGCCAATGGAAAGCAACTCATCTGGAATTGCTGAAGAAACAGACCACTGCAATACATTTGTTAGCAGCTTTAGGTGTGAGTGGGTATGTCTACACTGCAGTTGGGAGCGGCTTCCCAACTCGAGTAGACAAACACACACTAGCTCTGCTGGAGTTAGCACACTAAAAAATGGCGATGTTGGTGGGAGCAGCATGGGCAGTGGCTCAGGCTAGCAACCTGAGCATGTAGCTTTTAGCACTCTAGTTCGAGCAGAGTGAAGCTCGTATTTGTATCTACTCAAAGTAGGAAGCATGCTCCCAGCTGCAGTGAAGACTGTACTCACTATGTGTGTGTTTTTGTATTTAGCCAGATGTTATAACTAAAGTTAATTGCCAATCAGCTAGCTCAAGATAACTAACATGTCTATAAATTCTAGTGTAGACACTCAACAAATCTTTGGTCTTGGAGACAAAAACATTTGTCTTGGTTGCGATTCTTCATACGCTCAGCCTCTGGTGAGCCATGACTATGAACAAACCCATCTGAGTGCCTATACAGAAATTATAGGCACCCAACCAAAAGCTCTAGTGTAGACAACAAGCTCTTAAGTGGAGTGGAAGGGAAGGAACATGCACAGGTGGGACAGTATAGAAGAACACCTTAGTATGTAGTATATTATCAGGAGGATAAGCTGGTACTGATAACATGAAGTATATAATGGCGAGGGGGGGGGGAAATCAGCTGGTATTTTTTGCCACCTCTAACTTCTGTGATTTTTTTTTTTTTTTTTTTTTTTTTTTGTGAATTACAAGGTGGCTTTACATTAAGAAACCTTTGGCAGACAGCATTTTACTGTGCACTAAAATAGTTTTAAACTTGCTCTGCAATACAGTCTCGTTTACAGAAGTGACTTTGCTTGAGGCGGCAAGCAATGAGTGTATTTTAGGGTACGTCTACACTGCACGATTATTTCGAAGTAGTTTAAACCGATATTACGAAACCGATGTTATAAAATCGGTTTTGCGCGTCCACAATGCGATCACAAAATCGATTGCTTGTGTCCATGGTCCAAGGCTACCATCGATTTCAGGAGCGGTGCACTGTGGGTAGCTGTTCCTCAGCTATCCCATAGTAGACAGGGTTACAGAAAGCAGAGAAGGCAAACGAACGGGCGGCTCTGAGCGAAAACATGCCGCTTCTATGCTGACTCATCAATTCTTGGGGTTCAGCGTACCAGTGCCCCACCCCTGTCCGTGGATCAGAACTTGGCGTCTGAAATATCAAGTGTTTGGATGTAGCCGAGGGGGAAGATGAGTACGAATTTGAGGATGAAGATGACCCGTGGTGTAGCACACAGCAGTCCGTAAACCCCACAGCCAGGATCTTTTTGAGACCCAAGAATCAACGTTCTGCGCTCCCAAGCGAGAAGCCGTACAGTGTGAAGCCAGAGAAGCGAACCTCCGTAAGTGTCCCTTCATTTCTGTACCAAACACGGATTTAAAACAAGACGGTTTTTGTAGATCGCATTGACACCAGGCTTTTGCTGCAGTCGCAGCCATTACTGTCTACAGGAAAAATTTCGTTAACATGTCTGGGGATGGAGTGAAAATCCTCCAATAGTTGTGTCATGAATCGATCAGTGGAGTGACTCAAAACCCTTATCTATTGAGAAACATTTCTGGCCAAGACAGTCTTCTCCTTCTCCCCGATAGTAGGTAACTTTTCAACGCCTTGCATTTTGCAAGACATTTGGTACTGCAGGCATGAAGGAATTGCACTGAAGGCACTGCATAAAAAACGATCTGCCTCCTGCGGTGCTATTGTCAGCGAGAGAGATATCATCCATTGTTTACCTTTTGTAGAACATCAGGAATTAAACAGGGAGCAGAACATGGCGGATTTGCTACTGGCCAGAGCGGGGAATGGAGGAGGGATAGCGACGAGTTTTCAGCGTCTGGAAGCGGATTCTTCCCCTGCTACCAGCAACGGCGATGCGGCGGGGTATGTAGGGTGATCACTAGCAGTGATCGTATATGATAGGAGCCATGCGCTGTTGGTGGATGTGAAGAGGGGGGTTTGGGCTTTGCAGGCTCCTCTTACAGAGCAAGGCCATTCATATAATCACTGTGTATATGAATCGGCGGAGAAGTCAATAATTTTAAAGCCTCAACTTACCATCGCCGCTGTGGACGTACGTTTGGCCGTACCTGCGTCTGTGTGTGTGCCACACCAGTCACACAGACACTGAATATTTAAACGCTACAAAATGCGACCTTGTATAGAGATCACATGTGCTCTGTAAGGTGGATAGTGTTCTATGTGAAAAGAGTACTATCATTGCTCTGTAAAGGTATCTTTCCACATACTTATCACCCTGGTTTGCCTTCCCCATGCAGCTGCACATTTCTCAGAAGTCCCTATGCCATCACGAGGGTGTGCTGTATACGGCGGAGGAAGAAGAAGACGCGAGATGAAATGTTCACAGAAATTATTGAAGTAACACGCAATGAGAGGATAAACAGAATGATCGGAAGGATGTGGTAGCAAAGTACAGGAAAGATGCCAGCTGAACGATCTGAGAGGGCTAGGCAGGAAGACCAGCGTTGGAGAGAATCAACGCTGGATCTGCTGCGTTCTCAAACTGAAATCCTCCAACGCATGTGGAGCTTCAGGAAGAGCAGCACGCAAGTAGCAAGTGCCACTGCAGCCCCTGTATAACCTCCCTGCAAGCCCACGTCCCATATTCCCTCACCCAGACGTGTAAGAACGCGTGGTGGAAGGCTTTCTGCACCCGCCTACTCCTCCACACCCTGCAGAGTTCAAGGAAAGCTGTAATTACGCTACAATGTGCTTAGTAGCCTTTCCCTTCCCCCTCCTTCCAAAGCACAGCAGTCAGGGACACCTCGTAATTCTCTGCCTTTTTATAGTTCCTTTGTAATACAGAATACATCGAAAGGAGGGAGAGGTGGTTTGCTTACAGGGAAATCTTAGTAGGAAAACTCATGATTTTTTAACCAGCATGCATAATTACTTTTAATGAATAATAAATGATTTTTAAACGATACAGAATTTATTTCCTTCGCCCAACCTGTAATTGAAAAGGGGGAGGTGGGTTGCTTACACTGAATAGAGTCCATCAAGTGCGGATGCGGTATCATCCAAGGGGAGCAACCAGTCACACCGTACCCTGGGCCGAGCTGAAACTTGTTTTCAAGGCTTCTCTGATGCGCAGCGCCTCCAGTGTGCTCTTCTAATCACCCTGGTCTCTGGCTGCTCGTACTCAGCGGCCAGGTGATTTGCTCAGCCTCCCACCCAGCCATAAATGTCTCCCCCTTAGTCTCACAAAGATTGTGAGCACACAGCAACAGCAATAGCAAGCGGGACATTGGTTTGGCTGAGGTCTGAGCGAGTAGTAATGATCGCCAGCGACCTTTAAACGGCCAAATGCACATTCTACCACCATCCGGCACTTGCTCAGCCTGTAGTTGAACAGCTCCTGACCACTGTCCAGGCTGCCAGATGTATGGCTTCATGAGCATGGCATCAAAGGTGTAGGCTGGTCCCCCAGGATACTATAGGCATTTGAACATTCCAACGGTTATTTTCTGGTCTGGGAAGTAATTCCTTGCTGCAGCCGTTTAAACAAACTAGTGCTCCTGAAGACGCGAGCGTCATGAACCCTTCCTGGCCATCCCACGTGGATGTGGAGTGAAACGTCCCTTGTGGTCCACCAGTGCTTGCAGCACATTAGACAAGTACCCCTTGCGGTTCAACGTACTGGGTGCCGCTGGTGTTCTGGGGCCAAGATAGGGATATGGGTTCCATCTATGGCCCCACCACAGTCGGAAACCCATTGCAGCAAAGCCATCCACTATCACCTGCACGTTTCCCAGAGTCACAACCTTCGGTACAGCAGCTTAACGATTGCTTGGCTACTTGCATCACTGCAGCCCCCACAGTAGATTTGCCCACCTCCAATTGATTTCCGACTGACCGGTAGCTGTCTGGCATTGCAAGCTTCCAGAGGGCTATTGCCACTCGCTTCTCCACTGTGAGGGCTGCTCTCATGTTTGTATTACGGCGTTTCAGGGCAGGGGAAAGCATGTCACAAGTTCTAAGGAAGTGCTCTTACGCATGCGAAAGTTTCGCAGCCACTGCGAATCGTCCCACACCGTCAAAACAATGCGGTCCACCAGTCTGTGCTTGTTTCCCGTGCCCAAATTCGGCGTTCAATGGGTAGTAGATGCCCCGTTATAGCAGTAGCTCCAAAACGCTGGGGCCAGCGGTATGGAGAATTCTGCCTCCATCTCGTCATCGCTGGTCCTCGCGCTCAGCAATAGCTGCCTCCTCCTCTCCTCCTGCCTTTGCAGTTAATTGTTCAGTACAGTCAGCACGAGAGTACGCGAGGTGTGACAACGGTCAGGATACCGTTTGTGATCAGGCATGATTGCTGTGCTATGGCGTATTGCTCAATGCACTCCGCGAAAACGCGCCAAGGGTTGTCTGCTGCCCTCACAAGGGAGGGTGAGCTGTACCCAGCACCACCCGGGGCAATGTTTTCTGGCCCATCAGCACTGTGCTCTCAACCGGAGTGGGA